>NC_044507.1:5130000-5140000 GCF_902362185.1 Chanos chanos
TGTAGCAGATTTAGTCAGAATAGTCGTATTTGCAGGATCTTTGAATACATTTTAACAGAGAGACTTGTGATCGTGGTACAAATGACACAGGTCAAAGAAAGAGAGAGAGAGAGAGAGAGAGAGAGAGAGAGAGAGAAGCCACGCTAAAGAACGAACAGGCAACTTTAGTCTGACGACAGTTTTGAGTCACACACGAGTAGTCTGCTTTACGCCACTTTTTTTCCCCGTAGATTAGATCTAGAAAGGCCGTTTGTTACCATAAAAAAATAAGCCTGATTTACGGCCGAAGACGCGAATGAAACTCTTCGAATTTTCGTTCGTCCCTAACCCCCTTTCTCTCTCTCACTACACCCTTTCTTTCTTTTTTTACGAGACCAGTTTGAAACGTGTCTGAAGTGAGCCGACATGTCAGACGAGGCATTGTCCGGTATGCATTTGCATAAGCGTTACCCATATTTATGGTTCGTCCGTTGTCTTTGGCAGCCCTGGCCTTCATTGCGGTATAAATCATGCCAATAAAAGTGCCAGGGAGGTGAGAGAAGGTGTGAAGACTGGCAGGTATGAGTTTGACAGATGAGGAAGAATATATTTCTCTGTCAATACGTCTCAGTCAAACGGCTACCTGAAAACTATCGCGTCAAAACTTCTTTAATCCATCATATTTTACCATAGTTTTTTCTTTCTAAACACCTGCCCCCCTCAAAAAAAAAAAAAAGAAAGAAAAAAAACCCTTCTGTCTATCTCCATTCATTTGGGTCTTTTTTGTTAAGTATGAACCACTACCCAGTCTGGTATTGTTAAGGTCTTTGTTTTAAGTTTGTTGGATTGTCATCTCTTTAATCATATTACTGTCTCCCCATTTCAATGTGTTTTTCATTTCTCAGTTTCTATAACAAATCACATTTGGAATGTACCTTCAAAGAGAGCTTTTGGTTACAGAATTAGCAAAAATTTCCATTTCTATTTCCTAAACAAAATCAGAAGCTATTAAAAAAACGTTAAAAACTCTCATTAAATATGTGGTGATTTCTGTGCGCAATGACTTGCAAAGGCCTGTTTCCAGTTATGGAGTCATCAAAGATACATAAATACCTCGGCTACCACTCATTTCCTCTCTTCAGTGGGCAACACTTCCAGTATGAAGCATGTTTTATGTGAAGAGGTGAATTTTAACCTCCGAAAATTCTACCGAATTGCTGTAAGGTCCGAACAAAAGCACTTGTCCAAACAAAACCTCTTAATGGGTTGTCAGTGGCTCTTAATGAGCCAATGAGAGGCAGTTTGTCAGACTCTACCACTCTGAAGAGGGCTTTATCATGACTGCGTCATGTTTACCGGTCTTTCATATTAATATGTTTTGATGTGAGGAAATATCACCATTTTATCAGTGGTCTGGTTTCAATGGTACAGCTGTGTGTGTATGTGTGTGTGTATCGTGTGTCTGCACACGACTGTGTACACTTCTCTTATGATTAAATAATCAGACGGGTGTTTGGTTTTGAAAAAGAGGGTCTGTCATAATCCTGACACAATCAGTGTTAAATCTCAGGAAATAAATTGCACCTTTAGTCTCACAGTGATAAATGCACACCATGAGCTGTGCGTATTCACTGACTGTCATTTGCCATTCATCATCATCGTGAAATGCCGTTTAATTATCTCTGTGAAGCTCTATTTGCTTTACAGAATCCTTGTAATCCAGTCTTAATGCAAGTTATTCTGATTTATAACCCGCTGACAGACAACAATGGAGAGACATATATTATGGATTACACTGTAAATATGTTTCTGTTATGAGAATGTTGTTCCTGTCTTGAGCCGGATTTAGTGTGAGGTCATCTTGTTTGAGGGGAACCTGCTTCATTCTTTGTCCCATTCAGGCATGTGTTGTGAGTGATCATAATCAGGCAGTGTGTTTTAATAGGAAAAAGACTGAAACCATGTACCATAACATTAGTGAGATGACAGAGAGATGAGAGTAAATGAAGTCATCTGTCATAAAGTGACCTCAGGTTGTGACTCACTCACTCAGTTATGTACACTTCTCTCAGTACTGTACATTCACGTTTACTGATCACTCACACACACACACACACACACACACACACACAAACACACACAAACACACACATACTTGTACTTCTGTCTTTGTGAGGACACTCATTGACATAATGCATTCCCTTGTCCCTTAGCCTAACGTTAACCATCACAACTAAATGCCTAACCCCAACCCTAACCCTAACCCTAACCTAACCCTAACCTAAACCTAAACCTAAACCTAACCTAAACCTAATTCCAACCTGAACCCTAAAACCAAGCCTTAACCCTCAAACCAGCCAAAATGTCCTCACTTTCCCAAAATGTCCTCAGTCCCAAGCGTTAAAACTCAAATTCGTCCTCACAAGGATAGCTGTACAAGTACAACCACACACACACACACACACACACACACTCACCATGTCTCACACATGCTGAAATTTCCCAGCAGCGCTGACTCAATGCTGACATACTCTTCTGAAGTGCCGTCTGTTTGTGTGTGTGTGTGTGTGCGTGTGTGTGTGTAAGAAGAAAGGGGTGGGGGTGATGATATATTGAAGGAGTAGCTGTACAGCTGAATGAGAACACTTTTTATTTGAAAGGAAGTGATTGCTATTTTGGGGTGGACAAACTTTTTTTTTACACTTCTGTTTTATGTGCTGGCTAAGACTGTTTGTTCTTCTCATCACATCTGTAGACCCTGTATTTTCTCTGTTCATACCAATTTTCATAACAGGATCTCACTACACTGTTATGAAGACTTCAAGAGTTACACACAAACACAACATCTCTGGACATGTTTGATAATGTCAGCTCTCATGAAAAGAAAAAGGGGGAAAATGGAATAATTAAATTTGATTTTAGGGCCATGCCCCAGTTCTCAAGTCTGAATAAGCCCAGGACCAACATGGGTTAAATATAAACACATTAAAAATTGCTTCGATTTTTTAACAAAATATGCCATTAAAATATGTCATTTCGATGTGATTTTTTCTGTCTTTCTTTTTATCTTTTTTTTTTTTTTTGAATTGTGCTCCATTTAGATTCACTAAGCCCTGAGCATAGTCTGTGTTACTTAATGACTGATGCTGCCCTGACCAATCACTGTGTTTATTTTGCCACCTCAGCGTGTCATGCGGTGACCTCCGAGTGAGAATGGGCAGTTCCTGTCAGACTGGGTCAGACTGCACTTCTCAGGTCTGAAAATGACACATCGCTTATGACCTGGCACTGGTCCAGTCCTCAGTTCCAGACTGGATATAAACCTCAGAAAAAAACAAACAAAAAAAACCAACCTATTACTCTTTGTTGTGTTAAACGACTCAGACGCGTGTATGTTACAACGTTATTGGACATATCATATCTTATGGTTTCCTTATGTGAAGAAACATTGTTTGTCTTGTTTCTCAGCCACAACAAGAAGTTTGAACCAAGTTTTACGTTAACAAGTTCCTCACCAGCTGTTAAGGACCCATGTCCCAGCAGTCAGCTCAGTAGCGCCATCTAGTGAGCATACTGGGAATACAATTGGGTAAGTAAATAAATGGGAAGTCTTTTTTTTTTTTTTTTTTTTACGCAGTATGAGGAAATGCACCAACTAAAATCTATGTCGAGGTTGTGACTAAATGCAGCGTGTACCCTCAGACACCCTGGAATTCTTTTCCTGCACAAGAACTGAATTTAAACATTTCAAACAGGCTTTTCCTCTTCAAAGAAAAAAAAATTTTTTTTTCTTCTATCTTTTTGTCTCAAAAACTACATGTGGTTCACAGCACAACTGGGACTCTGTTTTATTGATACTGGAAAAAAAACCCTCAAATGAGTTTGTGTTAGACAGACATATAAAGCATCAGGAATCCATTAAAAGAGCTTATCGGACTACAGGACAGGAAAGGCACTTGGCAGACTGCATTCTGACAACTATCAAGGATGATGTTTTTTGAACAAGCAAATCCAAACTGTTTGTAATGGAATCACATTTCAGAAATGGTTAACACTTTATCTTCAACAGCACAGAGCACCAAAAATATGGGTTTTTTTCTCCTTTTCAACGGTTTCAAAAAAGAAATGTAAGGGCTGTCATACATTGAGGAAGTACATGCAAAATAAAATGAGAATAAATATTGCTTTTCAGTGAAAATACCTACTTCTATTAAAATGATTATATTAAAACAGGCGGAAGTTGTTGCTACTTACACTAAGGTTAGAAAAATAGCATAAATATATTTAAGAAATCACACTCAAGCACAAATACACGCACACACATACACATGCACACATACAGAGAGACACACACACACACATACACACACAGTCAGCCAGTACTGTAATGCATAGAAAAGAGTTCATAGACGTTTTCATAGTTATTCCCTAAGAGGACATAAACTCAGTCTTTCTGCGTTTTATAAAATCTTCATGAAAATACATCTTTAAAAAAAAAACCACGTTGTTGTGTACAATGCCAAACTCTGCGCAAGATCTGCAGGCAAATCTTTTGTTAAGTGCTTCGATTGTCTTCAGTTCCTTTTCAAACAAACAAAGAAACGAAAAAGCATTTCAATATGTTTCGAGTGCAAACAGGACCTCCTACAAAACAAAACAAACACACACACACACACAAACACATACACACACCTCTACATATATAGATATATTCAGCTTCGATAGACAACTTTAGACGATGACACGTGATAAAGCTCTACAAGTCTTCCTTCTGGAGGGTGATTTGTTTTTGAGAAATCGTGGGAGTTAATGAAAGGGTTATTTTTTTTGGTCACCAATAAAACTGTGAGTACGAAGTTCTCATGTCTCTGCTATAAGTTCTCGGTGCGGTGGGTGGCCCTAATAACCACATACTGCTCTGTTTGGAACACAGCTTATTAAGAAACAAGGTGAGAGAGTGGGACGACAATGAGCTGAAACCTCGGGGGACAGAGAGAGGGACAAAAGAACGTTTCCGTAGAGCAGGGGTGGGCAAATCCGGTCCTGGAGGGCCATGGTCCTGCTGTTTTTCTTGTCGACCAACTAAATACAGTCTCTGATTGGCTGAAGAGCATGCACACCTGTTTTCAAAGCGAAAATCAACAGGTAGCTAAGAGGTGAAAACAAAAACCGGCAGGACACCGGCCCTCCAGGACTGGATTTGCCCACCCCTGCCGTAGAGGAAGCTACGGAATACCTATGACGTTTCTGAGACGCTTCTTACCGTTAAGATTTTTATTCCACCACAGATTCTAGATTTTAGGCAGATTTTAACTGTAAATGTCAAAGGGAGAGAGTGAGGAGGGGCTAGTCTTCGGTGGGCGTGGTTTGTGCCGGAGGCGTGGATATTTTCTGTGTAGGTAATGAGCCGATGATTACTGGCTGAGGGCATGTAACTGTGTGGAGAACTCAGTTTACTGTTCTATCTGCTATCACGTGGGTCTGGTCACAGGGTTTCAGAGAAGCTGGCATTTTACGGGGATCGTTTTGGACCTTTGACAGAGTTCTTGGCGTGGAGATGGTATTCAGGTATCCAGGAGCCTGTTTTGTGTGGGTGGAGTCACACGGTGGTGGGAGGGGGCCAGTGACGGGCCAATCCGTGTCTTTATGGGAGTGGCTGTTGCGACGTGGGGTTTATTTGCATATCTGTTAGGAGGAGCTGGTGTTCAAATCTCTGTGTGAGTTTCTTGTGTGTGGTGTAGCGGAGTGGCAGCGTGTGTTCGGCTCAGTGAGAGGTGCTCCGGTCGTTGGCCACGTCCTGGAGGCGGCGAAGCAGAGCCGTCTGGTTCTCCTGGCACATCCTCTTTGCGGGAGACGGCTGCTCCTCCTCCAGCGTCATACTGCGTTTTTTAGTCGGCGTCTCCCCCGTCTTAATCATGCTGTTAATCTCACGCAGACGCTGAGGACGAGAGACATGGCCCTCGCATCAAAAACATTATTACTGAAATATACAGACTCAGATTTTCTCACATTTCATACAACTGGGTGAAATCATAAGAAACCGAGTGCTGTTTTCTTATCCTGTACATATTTCATAGTTTAAACAGGAAGAATGTATTTAATAATAATAATAATACTAATAATAATAATGGATGTACATATATTTACATAACAGGGTTTACATGATACGATGCAGAGTATACATGTTTTTATTTAATAGACAATTATATATTTGTATATAATCGCTAATGTTGTCACTTATAGTGTGTGTGCGCGCGCGTGTGTGTGTAATTGTACACCGTCTCACGTTTGAGGGGCTGGAGCTGATGTAGTAGAAGATCTTGTCTCTGGGAGTGAGGACACTGGTGCTCTTATGAGGAGAGATGTAGATGGAGTGATTATGAGAGAGGAGGACTCTACGCGGCGAACCAATCCGGAGAGAGGGGTACGGACATAGGGGTGGAGACTCGGCCTGCAAGACACACCCACACATGTAGAACGCACACACATGCGCGCACACACACACACACACACACACATGTTTGTGCCTACCTTTTAAA
Organism: Chanos chanos; assembly: GCF_902362185.1. Lineage (NCBI taxonomy): Eukaryota > Metazoa > Chordata > Actinopteri > Gonorynchiformes > Chanidae > Chanos > Chanos chanos. Next base: position 5,136,519 of record NC_044507.1, read on the forward strand.
CAAAAACAGGATGTTTTATCCCTGACATAGTAGTTTCTTCCATCCTAATATTTCCTATCTGGCATTGAAACATCATCTTATGAAGGTCACTGTAAAACCAAAACTGTGGCCTGTGCCGTGTGGAAGAGGAGCTGCGTGGGAGGACTCACCCCCTGAGCGTTGACGGAGTGCGGGGAGTAGCGCAGGGCGAATGGTTTGATCTGTTTGATGTAAACGTGGTTGTAAAAACGGATGAGGTCACCCCGCTCCTCTTCCTCCTGCTCTGCGGGGGCCCCCGGGGCACGGGTGGGGGTGGAGGGGGCGCTGCTGGGCTGTGGGATGGGCAGAGTGCTACTGGAGCGCATCGACACCGGACTACTGTCCCCGCTCGCTGGGCAACACAGAGAAAACACACATTTTAATGTTCATGTATGTCTGGTCCACCTGTATGTGTGTGTGGTGGCCTGCTCTTGCTGAATGCAGTAGCAGTATGTGTTTGAGGGTGTTTGTTTGTTTGTGTGTGTGTGTGTGTGTGTGTGTTACCCTGATCCTGGCCACCATCAGAGGGAGAGCTTTGTCTCTGGTTGTTTTCACTGTTGCCAGAGTGACGTCTCTTTCTCCCTGATATCAGCACACTCCTGTACACCTGTTCAGTGACATCATCAGCATCATTATCATCATCATCATCAGAGCAGACACAGTTTACAGAGCTTAAATATTTAACAAATCTAACATAAAAAGCATGTGAGACAATGTGTTTCTGATGAGAGAGTGTTTGGATGAGATAATGTTTTGATGACAGGATGTAGTGATTGATTTCCTTACACTGCTGCTGGCCTGAGGCTGTGACCTGTAACATTTCATTATGTTCTGGAATGATCTGTCCTCTTTGGTTACCTGAACAGCAAACAAGAATGACACTGTGTTACTCTCATTTTGTGTAAACAATGAAGAGAGAAGAAACAGAACAGTCACCCTGATGTGTGAATCACTTTTGGATGTCAACAGTGTTCCATCACACATGCTGATTTATTTAGTCATTTTTGCGGGGGGGGGGGGGGGGGGTATTTCAATTTCATCCTCTAGTTTTAAAACAGATAGGCAGTACAAATCAAATGACAGTTAATTCAACTAAAGCCCCCCCCCCCCCCCCCCCCCCCCCCAACATCTTTTTCTCCCTCCCTCTCTCTCTTTCTTTCTCTCTCTCTCTCACACACACACACACACTCACACACACACACACACACACACACACACACAAACCTTGGTCATGACATAAATGGCACACATAAGAAGCTGGTCTATGTGTCTGTCCATCATTAGTTCAGTGCAGTGCACCAGTGAGTACTCGAAGCAGGTCCAGATTTTCCTGCGTAACTCATCGCTGATGTCCAGTTTGGCACATAGGTCTCTCAGACGCACACTGGCCAAGTGGTACACCTAACACACATACACACACACACACACACACACACACATACAAAGCACAGCATGTTACAAAGAACTGTGGTCTCAATCCAGAAGTTTACACAACCTTTATTCAGTGAATTGATTGTGCTGACCAGACAAAATGGAACAGCACAGGAAACAAACAGCAAAACAACACACAATTCACTGACACGGGCATGATATGCAGCAAATCAGAGGTTCCCCAGTAATAATCAGCCACTAAGACCATACATTAATGCTAATTCCTCTTTACCAATGATGCAGAAATGAGAATTATCTATTGAATTATTGTTTATTCAAGACTGATTTCAGAATTATTAATTGATCAGAATGAAATTGAGCAAAATTAAAGGATTGTGTGTATTTTTTGAAGAACTGAATAAGACTTGGATTGTTCAGTAAACTCTGTCAGGCTTGACGTTTTTCTTACCTTGCGGAAGAACAGACAAAGAGACCCTGTTCTCTGGGCACGGTTAGTGGGTGTTCCCTGCGGCGGGGATTTCTTGCCCTGCGTGCCGGGGACCGGACTGTTCTGACTGGCGTTGGTCAGTTGCTGGGCACTTAGGGTGCCAGTCAGAGCCTGGGCAGTGAGGGGCTGGAGTGTGCCCGTGTTCTGCCCAGTCACACTCACGTGCACCGGGATAAATGTGATCCCACCGTTCTCATTGGCTATTCCTGCAAAGGTCAGAGGGCACTGGGGTTAGGACAAAACTCTGACCTTAAAGAAGAACGACATCATTTTTGTTATATTCAGTTCACGTCAGTTAAGGTGGTTACTCTGCAATGATTTTGGACCAAATTAGAAGATTGGAATCTAGGGAGGAAGGTCAAAAAACCTGGTTTCTCTTAAGGACAAGTTTTTGCATTAAATAATTGAACTTCAGGTGTGAAATCTGCATCTCCAAATATGAACTGTCAAAAAAAACACTTGACATATTTTCACACGAAAACGGAAATATAATGTCTAGAAATGCAAAGATTTTATCTTTCACGTCAACCTAAAAAACACTTAAGAGTTAGGCTGAACGAGACTCACCTTGCACAGGTATAGTGACAGTCTGCCCGTTGTTTGCGGTGACAGTGGCCGTCGCCATGGTCACCACCGTTTGGCCAGCGGGGATGGTGCTAACCAGAGAGGGCTGGGTGACCCTGACAGTTGTGGGAGGGTCAGAGGTCGTCTCTCCATCCACAAACAGGCGTCTGCGGGCGGTGCCGGTCGGGGGAGAGCTGTAACGGTCGTGCAAAGTGGTGGGGGACGGGGACACTCCTGCAGAGAGAAAAAAAAGAACAATCAAGAGAAGAAATGACAGACAGAGGGCGACGGGAAAGATCGTCCGTTGTTCGGAGTCGCGGTGAGTTCTTGCGTTATTGTGTTTGGCAGGTGTTTCTCTACGGCTGTCGTTTCTCTTGTCTGTTATACAGTGTCATCACCACGGCCTGTGCGTTTTCGAGCAGATGGCGGCACAGTCTGGTACCTTTTCCCGCGGAGTTAGCGGTGAGCACCGACCCGCGGCTGGGAGTGTGAGGGGTGCTTCCAGAACTGTCTTCCAAATGTTGAGGTGGCATCACCTAATAAATACACACACACACACACACACACGCACACACACACACAGATGCGACATCAAAAACACAAATCAGAACAGCAATACAACTGCACCTGCAACTGCCTGTGACTTTCTAAAAACCCTGTAAAATGAATTTCAAGGATCGTTTCACCGTCTAAAGTAAAAGTCTGTTCAGTTCAAGGCGTTAAGGTGCTTTGAAAGTATTCCAGGTCTTATTCTCATGTGGGATCTTAATGGTTCGCCCATTGATGTGTAGGAAAGGTATTGACCCATGTCACGCTAAGGTGAACTCTATGGAGGTGAACAGGAGGTAACAAGGAGGTGACTGACCTCCTGGCAGGCGGGAGCACGGTTCTTCGACCCTCTTATGCTGTCCCAGAGGGGTGACCCCTCCCTCCACGCCAGGCTCTCCAGCACCTGCTCCTCCACCCAGTTCAGATGCTTCACCACCTCTCGAAACAGACCCTCCTCTGCCCTCACTAACAC
>NC_044507.1:5150000-5215000 GCF_902362185.1 Chanos chanos
CAGCTTTGTGAATTAGGGGATCAATAAATAACATGGAAGTCCTTTAGAAGACATTTAAAAAAAACAAAAGCAAAAAACCTCGAACACGACACTTTAACCGTGAGGCCGTTTTAAAATTGTAATTTTCAAGGAATACTCTGATACTCGTTTAACAATATATATGACTCTTCTTTACGGACTGCAAGGCCTATTTGAATAGTGAGTTCTAAACCCGGCCCCTCGCGCTAACCCAGCCCTCTCTACGCAGACAGTCAAAATAACTTATCGTGAAACAGAAAGTAACTAAACTGCATTTAAGTCCGATTTTTGAATATATATATGACATATACAGATATGTAAAACCTTATGCGGGGAAAAACGTCCAAAGTTACACATAAAGCTCCATGAGTAAAGCATTGCGAACATGCAGGTTTAAGCCTACGGCTGCCGATGACAAATCGTCCGGCGAATGCATTTTACGAACAAAATATATCGCCTCTTACCTCCAGGGTGTAATTTTTGCAAATATTTTCATAACTTCTCCACGCTGCATTGCTAGCCTCTTCGTCCATATTCAAGACTCGGCAGAGATCTTCAAACCCCTGCCTTGTTTTCTGCAACGAGTCGTCCTCCTCGTTCATTTTGGCTTATTTCAAATGTGAATTACAGTAGAGACTTCAAGGACAATTCAACTTGATCGGCTACGTCGAGACAAGAAAACACGCGTTTTACAGAGCACACGACTCAGGTGCGGTATAAATGAGATTAAAAACGAGTCGACGTTTTAGTAGTGTATATCTGTACAGTGCTGCACAGTGAAGCCATTTAAATGTCCTATGACTGACAGCTACTACCTTGTGTATCGAAGTTACGTAAAATGCGTACTCGAGGAGTGGAGAGAACGGAAGATGGCATTATTTTTGCGTAAACACGTAAGCTAATGTCGGATTCGTGTAGCGGACTTTCATTACACGGAAATGGAGTGCCCGCCCATTGGACGCTTTTCAAAAGGAGGTCTTCACGCACTATTTGTTGTTGATCCATAGAGGTAACCTCTGTAAAGTTAACAGTATTTTCCAAATATTTTTTTATATATTTCAAGACATTTAATGCAGAACTTTGAACGGCATAGTCATAAATGGCACAAAAAGGTTTCGTAATAATTTATTTGTTCTGTTGTTATATATATCATAATTTATGTTTAGTTCTGCTTTGTAAGTGTACTGACGACAACCAGTTTCCAAATATCCTTTCGGTCTGAATGTCTCAGAAGTGACACCACTGAGCCACCTGATAATTGGAATGAAGACGCGTGAGGTCATCTTCCCGCTTGTATTTGTCTACAGATCAACCAACTCGTCCAAAATTGGTCCTGTTGAAACTTCGTAGTAAACGATTGCTTGTTTTATTAGATTTAAAACTTTTAAGCAACATCTGCACGTGTTGACTTTACATGTTGAACTTAAATGAGATTACCAATCACTGGCAAATTGTGTGTCCGCATATTGATCGTGTTCTTGAGGATGGTGAGGACAAGAACATTCTATATCAGACATTTCGCATGCAAGAAAACCCCTCATCACTGGCCTTTGATAAATACTGCTTTAGAGATCATCATCAACAAAATCGTATCAAAAATGGTAATGCTAAAAACAGGCTCCAGTCAGGTTAGAGATACTGTGAGTGACTGCGCTATTATGGAAATGATATAAAACAGTCTGTGGTGGAGCTCCTTTGTACTGCGACCACTGCAGGGACTTTGTGGACAGTTTTCCTAAACATGTAAATCTGATGTTTTCTATGCATACTGTATTATACCGAGAAAGTCAGTGGTTATTCAGATGAAATAAAAAGCAATAATGGTAGTCACTGTGGTTTGGACAAAGTGTTTCATTGCAAATAACACAAACATGAATGATGTGGCGTAGGCTGTCTCTCTATGGGAATTATTAGGCATTATAATTCTATGCTGCTACCGGCGACCCGTAACCATTCGAAGAAACTGCAGTTCCCAGAAATCTCTAAGAGGAAATGGGTTCAAAGTGCGGAAGTTGCTTGTTGTTTGCTAGCAACGGTCGCTGTGGATGGAAATACGTGCTAGAAACGGTAAGACAACAATACTATCTTCCAGTTAATAATTTGCCATGCGCACCGACCAACAACAAATTAAAATATTTATTGAACAGTCTTCTTTGCATCTAATTCCCTGTTAATATTCTGCTCATAAACACACATTAACCTCACGGCAAAGTTAAAAAAATCATTAGACGGTGATTGCCGTTATTAGCAAACATTACAGTTTGCGGTCTAATCACGATAGAAGAAAAACTTATTTTAAAAACCCCAACAGTGTCCTCACCTAAATGCAGACAGTAATACAGGAACATCTTTGATAAATAAAGAAAGGCATTATAGCAAGATGATCCTGGACCCTATACGTGTAGGGTATATGGCTTACTTTTGCAAACTTTACATTGATATGGCGTTTGATGCCTCCTGACCAAGGAAAATGTTATTTACAGGTTGAGTCATGTCTGCTGTAGCTGATGAGACGGCGGCCGATGTTCCTGTGAGAGACATAACGTTAAATCTAAACGCAGTCGGTGTGTTACCAGGTTAGAAATGTGCTCTCTGATGTTTCCTTTCTTGTCTTCTGTTCTGCTTGTCGTCTGGTGCTTCTGTTCCACAGAATAAGTGAAAATGCCTAAAACAACGTAAATCTAGGTAAACTAAGAGGCTAGTAGAGATTCTCCGTTATGATCTAGTAAAAATAGCCATGAATAATAATTATTATTCTTTTAATGGCGTCAGCCAAACCCATGCAAAAAAAAAAAAAAAAGAAAAGAAAGAAAAAGAAAACAGTAAAATGAGCGTTCTTTTCATTTATACTCGTAGAGTCACTGGTGGCTCAAAATGCTCGTGCAAGGCAAACGGTGTCGAAAGTCAGCAGAGAGGAGCTGGAGGACCGATACCTTCGACTGCATGAAGAGAACCTGATACTCAAACAGCATGCTCACAAACAAGAGGACAAGATCAAAAGGTTTGTGCGAACACACACACACACACACACACATTCATTCATTCATTCATTCATTCATTCATTCATTTATTCATTCATTTGTTCATGTAAAAACTTGTTATTTAAACATCAGGGCTGAGAGAAAAGAAAAGATTATTCTTTTATTTATTAGTTTTCTTTTGAGTAATTTCTGAGGCGATCTCTGAGTCTTTCTTTACTTGCCGTGTCTGTAATACCTGCTGTTGTTTTGTGTAAGGATGGCCACTAAGCTGATCCGTCTGGTGAAGGATAAGAAGCGGATGGAGCAGATTTCGTCCGGAGGCCGTGCGGGCGGAGGTCGGGACGTGGAGATGGAGGAGATGATGGAGGAGCTGCAGGAGAGAGTCCAGGAGCTGGAGAAACAGAACGAGAGCCTCAGACAACGCCTCCTCGCAGCCAAACAACAGCTGCAGCTCCAGACCCGCCGGGCCACGCCCTACGGCCACGTCCAGTCACGGATCAACACCGGCCTCCGTCGACTCAGGGGCGACTCCCCTACGATTCAGCAAAGACCCCAGACGCCTGGAAGAGGTAGGGGCCTTCCCACTGTCACTTTAGCTTCTTCACGTCTTTGTCCTTACAATGACCCCCAACAACTACACTCCAACGGACAAAGGTAAATCCTCTCAAACCCAGGTCACCTGCCTTTCAAACCTGTCTTTTTGTGGGTGTGTATTTGTCAGGGTTCAAGTCAGGTCAAAGACGTGAGGAAACCGCAGAGGCCTAACCAGGCTTTCTCAAATGCCAAACCCTCTCCCTTTACCTTAAACCTAATGATTACACACTCACACAGAGAGAGACAAGTTTTCCACCCTGGTTAACCTAATCCATACAACCCCCATCAGAGCCAGCCAAATTCCCTGCATGCTTGCTTTCTCACCAGCGCAGTAAAGTAGCATCAGCAGGTTCTCAGAGTGCTGTCCTCTCTGTGAGCTGACAATAAGACAGTGTTGTAACGTTGTCTTGTGTTGTGATACCCAGCAGTAAGCAGGCACACAGAGGCTGACATGAGTGCCAGACCTCCCCAGGGCCTGCTGCCCCGCTACGGACACAGTCTCCTGGACGACGCCCGGGCAGAGATCCGCAACCTGTATGCACCACGCCCGTTTATCCGTATTTCATCCTTTTATTCATCCCTTCATTCAGCCGACGGTTGATATAATCGATGTGATTTAGAGAGGATGACAGGACATTAAGATGACAGCGTGAAGATTTCTGATTTCATTAAAGCATTAGTGGGAGGAATGTGAATTAGATGTAATTTACATAGCAGTTTATATTGCTTTCAGTATGCTAATAAGCTGATATGTATAAGTTCTTAAGCATATAAAGCAGGATCACACTCTGTGGAATTGTATTGGGTGACTTGTGTGTGATTACAGTATTCCTCTGTGCATGTGGACACCCTGTTTGTACAACCAGATTCGTGTATTTGGCCTGTGTTTCTCCCGATAGAGAGAATGTGATAGAGAATCAGAGGACTCAGATGGAGGAGATGGAGAAATCAGCAGAGATGTTGAGGGATCAGCTGAGGAGGAAGGAGAGGGAGTACGAGGAGTCTCTCCTTCATCTCAGAGAACAGCAGGCCAGTGGACAGAGGTACCGTACCAAACACTGAATGAACGCATTCTTTCATCTGACGGTCACTGACTGTCCAGCCTTCTCTGGAGAAGTATCAGGTCCACATTAGTCTCACCTACTCAGAAAATGTACTGATAAATGAATCGTTTTGCTTTAGTAGATTTATACAGTGAAATGTATTAGAAATATGCTAAACGTATATATTGTGAATATGAGTTGCTTGTGGATAAGAGCTGTAGTCAAATGCATATTGTTAACATTTAGTGATTTTTTTTTTACTCTGTACTCTTTTCAGGTCTACTATTAAGGATAATGTGGAAATGATAAAACTGCAGAAGCAACTGTCGGAAAAGGGGAATGCCTTCACTGTGCTGGAGGGAAGGTTTCACCAACTACAGCAGGTACTTTTCTGTTTTGACTTCCACTCTGAGTTGAAACACCTCACGCCTGAGAGAGCTGGCTCTCAGAGGGAATAAACTAGGAGACACAGGGATTAAACTGCTCTCCGCTGCAGTGAAAAATCCACACTGTAAATTAGAACCATATTACAATAATTAACTCAGCCCCTGCTGCACACGTCTGCCACCTGCTGGCCGTTTGTCATATTACATGTTATAAGTGTGAAATGAAGTAACTGAAGCAGGACTTGACATGTCTGTAAATATTGAAAAATTCTGTTCTGCCCCTTTGGATGTTTGGTCAAGCAACATTTATTAACGTACAACAAATTCAGAAAGGCATGTTAGAAAGGCATATCCAGGGTTCGTTTTAATGACGCGTGATCGTAATGGCTGAGTGACAGCTTGAAACTGTAATCGGTGTCTGGATAACAACAGAGTCAGAGGACCCTTAAGGCTAGTCACGATGCTGTGATGGCTAAAGTGGATGAGCTGACTGCGCAGCTGAAGGACGAGCGTCTGCGCAGTCTGGACTTGGAGAGCCAGCTTCAGTCCAGGGCTCTAGAGCAGAGGAGGATAGAAGAGGTACTTCACACCCCCCCACACAGAAACCTCCCCCATACAGCTCTAAAGAGCAATTTATAATCCAGCCATTTTGTGGTAATTGTTTTTTTAAAATATGATCTAATCTTTTGTTTTTCTTGGCCAAGCTGCAAGAGCGAATTCAAGACCTTGAGAAGGAGAGAGACTTACTTAAGGAGAACTGTGATAAACTAGTGAACAGGTGAGAATGCCGGGAAGTGGTCATTTGTCAGTCACATTAGCATGTATGACGTGGATAAAGATATTTTAATGCTCAGTCTGTTTGTTTGTTTCGTCCTGCGCGTGTGTGTGTGTGTGTGTGTGTGTGTGTGTGTGTGTGTGTGTGTGTGTGTGTGTGTGCGTGTGTGCGTGTGTGTGTGCGTGTGCGTGTGTGTGATGTCAGTGCATTTGATGTGAGTCAGGAGCAGAAATGGAAAACGCGGGAGCAGCAGCTCAAATTGCAGATAGCACAGCTGGAACTGGCCTTAAAGTCTGACCTCACTGATAAGAATGAGATACTGGACAAGATCAAAGCTGAGAGAGGTACTAAAAAGACACACAGACAGACACACACAAAGACACACACACACACACACACACACACACACATGAAAACAAACTGAGTGATTCATATGTTAGTTTTCATTGGAGAGCCTGTGCGATTGGGGCCTAGACACATTGGCACATTGCTATAGCAGAAGATAAGACAATATTTACACTAAGTGAACCAGAACAGAACTCCTTTTCTCCCCCGTGACATCATTTGAATTGGAGTTTTTTTGAAAACTACTGATATTGGATATCTGTAAACCAACATTCAGTTTCCCACACACCCCTGCACCAGCAAATGAGGACACTCAGATATAGAAAGTAATACAAATGAAAATGATCTATCTGTCTGTCTGTCTACCTATCTGTCTATCTATCTATCTTGTTTTCCATGTAGAGTTGAATGAGAAGTTGTCACAGGAGAATAAGGAACTTCAGCTTCGTTATCTGGAACAGAAGGAGCAGCTGGATGAGATTAAAGATCGCATGGCGTTTTTCACCAAGGTTAAAATGAAACAGATTTTTCATATGTGTGCATGGCTCACTAAACGAAGCTCCCTCGTTGTGTTTGCTTCGTCATTCAGCCATATAGAACTGCGAGGGATGTTTACCCTTGTAATTTGTGACAGTCGATGTCTCGGTTGATTACAGGAAAGTGAAATCGATGCAGCTGAACTCAGTGAGGCACTGATGCTTATAAAGGTAACCATCACAGAGTTACGTTATTAACTCACTACATTATGGTAAACAAGAGCTGTTCTCCCCCCCCAAATATCTGTTGAAAACCTTAAATCATTTTCATGTTTAGTCGTTTGTTTCTACTTATTCTGGTTAACTTAAAAGTGCTGTCCTCTTTCAGGTGCGTAAGACTCAGAAAAACGGAGAGTTGAGTTTCCTAGAGAGGGTGGATGAGAGCATGAATGCAGATCTAGAACGTTCCATGAAAGAGCTGCAGGCCACGTATGCCGAGACCGTCCAAGAGCTGGAGAAGACCAGGAACATGCTCATCATTCAACACAAAATTAATAAAGACTACCAGGTACAATTATCCTGTCTAAACACACACACACACACACGCATAAATGCATGCATGTACACACACACAAATTCTCTAAGAGCTGGAGAAGACCAGGAACATGCTCATCATTCAACACAAAATTAATAAAGACTACCAGGTACAGTTATCCTGTCTAAACACACACACACACACACACACACACGCATAAATGCATGTACAGACACAAGCTCTCTAAGAACTGGAGAAGACCAGGAACATGCTCATCATTCAACACAAAATTAATAAAGACTACCAGGTACAGTTATCCTTTCTAAACACACACACACACACACACACACAGACACACACACACAAATGCATGTACAGACACAAACTCTCTAAGAGCTGGAGAAGACCAGGAACATGCTCATCATTCAACACAAAATTAATAAAGACTACCAGGTACAGTTATCCTGTCTAAATACACACACACACACACACACACAAATGCATGTAGACACACAAACTCTTTTAAGAACTGAAGAAAACCAGGTGAAAGCTCGTCATTCAGCACAAGATCAATACAAGTTATCAGGCACAGTTATCCTGTCTAAACACACACACACACACACACACACACACACAAATGCATGTACATACACAAACTCTCTAAGAACTGAAGAAAACCAGGTGAAAGCTCATCATTCAGCACAAGATCAATACAAGTTATCAGGCACATTCACAATATTCACAAAAGTACACTACACACAGAAACACTCATACAAACACAATTAAATAGCATTTTTCTTTTTAGACAAACCCTTTATCATGCCTTTATCACAGTGTTTATCACTGCATTCGAATGGATAGCTAGTGGCACAAATATGATGGTTATGCCCAGTGTTCTTTGCAGATTTAGAAATATGTCTAACAGGTTGTTAGGTGTTCAGCGTATAGTAAGATTTCTTAAACGTTGCTGAGTATAGAGCTGATCTCGTTGTTACAGGCAGAGGTTGAGGCAGTCACCCGTAAAATGGAGGACCTCAGACTGGAGAACGAGCTGAAACAGGAGAAACTGGCCCAGCTCTTGGACGTGAGAGCTGCCAAGATAAAGAAACTAGAAGGTATTTATTTTATCTCGTAAGCGTTAAATGCGACATGTTCTTGTTCTGGGCCTTGGCTCACCATTTTCTCTCACATCCCTCTTAGCTCAGCTGAAGGACATTGCCTATGGGACCAAGGCCCACGTTTTCCGCCCAGATGTCACCGACGAAGACACCGCTGACGAGTTTGACGAGACAGTGCACTTGGCGAGAGGAGAGAACCTTCTCGAGATCCATTTGGGGACGGCGCGGTTCTCCCAGGAGGCCCTGGAAAAGCTGGGAGACAAGGAACCCTCCACCTTCTGCACCTACGCCTTCTATGACTACGAGCTGCAGTCGACCTCTGTGCTGCGCAGTCCCCGGCCCTCCTACGCCTTCACCTCTCGGTACCTGGTCAGAGTCGACGAGCTGTTCCTGCACTACCTCCACACCAGCGCGGTTTCCGTGGAAACGCAGCTGGCGGAAGGGATGGAGTTCCGCACAGTGGCGGCCGGTCACGTCCGGCTGAACCAGGTCCTTGAACGCGAGGGAAAAGTGTTTGGTACGATGCAGCTCGTCGGTGAGTGGAAAAACAAATAAATAGTTTAGCGAGAGTGAGGCCATTACCTCGCTTTGAGTGGAGTTGGCTGCAGAGTTAGCATTAGACAACGCAGCTTGTTATTATCCTTTCCAGATAAAACTACAGTTTGTCAGCATTTGTGTTAGTGCGTTCAGTTTTGTTGCTCTGGAAGTAGACCAAAAGAACATCACAGTCATTCAGGGATTTGAAATACCTCCAGTTTCCATTCCATTAAAGGTAAAAAGTCATTGGCTGTGTGTAAAACAGTGTGTAACCTCACTATTTCAGGTTTTGTGGTTGTAACTGCTGCGGTTGTCATGCTGATGTGTTGTCAGGTTTGAATGGAGAGGCGGAGTCTTTCGGGACTCTTGACTACTGGCTCAGACTGAGAGTCCCTATGGAACAGGCCATTCGACTTTATAAGGAGCGAGTGAAAGCTGTGAGTTATCTCAGCTCGGGGCTGAGAGAGAGCGCTCAGGTACAGTAACGTGGCCTCTTCTCCACTCTGTGTCAGAGCTTGAGTTTTTGTAAACTGCTTAAAATGGTTTTTTCAGGGCAAGCTAAACAATGAACGTTGAAAAAAAAAACGCACAGCATATTGGAACGTTGTATGTTTCTAGCTGGCTGTTCGATTGTAAGATATGTCCAGTGATCTTTAAAACATTTCTGGGTCCTAATCTGAAAAGAGCGGATCTGCTGTCATGAACAGCTGTTTCCCCTTCGCTGTAGGAGCTGTCAGTTTGAAATGCTTGAGCTTTGAGAATAATGTAAAAATAAAATAAACTACAGCGTGATTTCATTTCTGTTTTTTTTTTTTTTTATTACTTATTTAATCTGACAAACCTTGAAGATTTGAATTGCAGTATTTCTCCTTTACAGACACATAATTACTAGACAGGCTTCCATTGAGGGTTCTCAAATGAGCCCCCCCCACACATTATCTGCTGCATCTGTGTGTCCTCTAGGCTCCCTCCCCTCCCTCATCTTCCTCTGTTCTGGCCGAGGAGGGTATGAACGAACTCTACGTCACGGTGCACCGCTGTAGCAGCCTGAAATCCCGTGGCCCCCACAGGCAGCCCAACCCGTATGTCATCTACACGCTCTACGACTTCCCCGATCACGACACGCCCATCGTCGCCAGTAGCGACGAGCCGCAGTTTGAGGACCGCGCCGTGTATCCCATGGCGATGAACCCTGAGCTTGACAGCTATCTGAGAACAGAGTCCCTGACGCTGTACGTGTTTGATGATTTGGAGGGGGAGAGCGAGCTGTATCTGGGAAAAGCCAGAGTCCCTCTGATATCCCTGGCCCACGATAAAGCCATCACAGGTGAGCTCGTACTGCCTGCTTCACCCTAACTGTAACCCTGGCCTGACTTGATTTGAACTGAGCTCAATGAGAGTGAATTGAACTAAACTGAGTTTATTGGCCGTGTGCTGGTGAGTTAATAATGTATGTCCTACTTTGATTAAACTGATGTGCCATCTTTCTTTTGTTTTACATTGATGGAATGAATTGAAATATTGTTTAGTTTGTAGTGAAAGAGTGGTATATGTAAACCGTGATCATTTGCTATGTACTAAACTGTAAGTAGTCATTTGTTTTCAGTGCTTTAGTTGTCCATGTTCTGACTGTAGTGTTATGTATGAATCAAAGTGTTGCTCTTGTAACAGTGTTTCTGTCTTGCTGCTGATGCCCAGCTGTCGTATCTGTGTCGTGTTTGTCCAGGCACGTTTGAGCTGACCGACCCCACTGGTCTTCCCCGCGGCCACATCGACGTTACTCTGAAGTGGAAGTTTACCTATCTCCCGCCACCTGGGGGCGCTCTCACCCCGGAGCAGGCCCGCTTCATCGCTAAAGAGCCGCCGGTGAAGCTCTCTGCCGAGGAGGTCGCAGAGGAAATGAAGGAGGAGGAGCAAGAAGAGATGAAAGCCAAAAATCTCTCCCCGTCACCACAACCAGGCCCCTCTGAGGTCTGCAGTGATACAGCTCTTATCCAATAATCACAGCTCTTATCCAATAATCACAGCCCTTATCCAATAATCACAGTCCTTATCCAATAATCACAGCTCTTATCCAGTAATCACAGCTCTTATCCAATCATCACAGCTCTTATCCAATCATCACAGCTCTTATCCAATCATCACAGCTCTTATCCAATAATCACAGCTCTTATCCAATAATCACAGCTCTTATCCAATAATCACAGCTCTTATCCAATCATCACAGCTCTTATCCAATAATCACAGCTCTTATCCAATAATCACAGCTCTTATCCAATCATCACAGCTCTTATCCAATAATCACAGCTCTTATCCAGTAATCACAGCTCTTATCCAATAATCACAGCTCTTATCCAATCATCACAGCTCTTATCCAATAATCACAGCCCTTATCCAATAATCACAGCTCTTATCCAATCATCACAGTTCTTATCCAATCATCACAGTTCTTATCCAATCATCACAGCTCTTATCCAATCATCACAGCTCTTATCCAATCATCACAGTTCTTATCCAATCATCACAGCTCTTATCCAGTAATCACAGCTCTTATCCAATAATCACAGCCCTTATCCAATAATCACAGCTCTTCACAGAAATGGGAAAAGTCTGAGTTCATATCGAAAGAACGAATAAAATGAAGAACTGAAAGAAGAGGGAGTGATTTCATAACAAAATGCAAATGACTAGTCATGGATGAGAAAATGAGAAAACGTTTACTGTGTTTAAAGGCTTTAAGAGGGTACAAAAAGCTAATATGGGTAATTGTTCTCCTGTGCCACTCTTTATAAAACAGATATCTTATTACCATAATATTGTCATAAACAGGTTTCAAAAGTACTTGAGTGATTCAAATGAAGTCCTACTTTTGTTTTTCTATTAGTGAATTTGTTTTCATATTTTGATTTAATTCTGTTTATTTTTTTTAATATTGCTCTGTAGATTCCCATGCCTAAACCCAGACAGCGAACCCTGACAAAACCAGCAAGTAAGAAAGTGTCATTCATGGATGTCACAGCTCCTGAAAACCTGGTAAGAAATCAGTAGATTTTGTGTGTATGTCTGTGTTTGTTGTTCTTCAAAAAATAAAACGAGAGATAATCGTCAGATTTCATCTTGAATAAAGAGATGGATTGAAATTTCCTCCTGGTTTATCTCATTTAATACGTTCACCGTAAATATTTTTGTTTTTCTTTACAAGACGGAGAAGACCTCTCCCCCGGATGCAGAACAACAACGGACAAAATCCTCTGCCCTTCCTGTACCGAAGGTTGGCCTGTTACATCCCTTATATCAGCCCTAGTGCTGTTTCTCAACAAGGCTTAGACAGTGATAGGAAATGTTCAGTGGCTGGCTGAAAATTTTGGTTCATAATTTGAAAAACACCAGTGACATCAATAGGATTTGCCTAGTTTTAATATTTAAGTGAGGGTGTATTATAAGTATAGTTGTCTTTTATGACCTGTTGTAGTGACACACACACATGTCGCTGTTGTTAATCACAGACGGTCAAAGTGGTGGAGGTTGCCCAGACAGCGGTGCCTGCTAACGACGACGAAGAGGAGGATGAAGAAGAATCGCATTTCTCTGAGGGTCAGGTGATCGCAGTCAGCTCTCAGTCGCTCTCGGACGAGTCTGATATCTCTGAAGATCTGCCTCCACAGGAAGAAGGTTGGCTTTATCCTTTTATCACACCTCCATTAGACAAACTCTAAACAATGGAATTGACTTCCTTTCTCTGTATATGATTCACAAGATGTTTTAACTGGGGTTGTTCTTGTGTATTGTTAATTTGCTAGTCTGTTTGATTCTGCGAATAGGGAAATTTAAAAAAAAAATAACGCCAATCAAACTCCCCCCTTCCACCAAAACCGAGACTCCTCCTCCTCTGCTGTCTGTACGGTCTCTTATGAGCAGTGCAAGGTGGGAAGAGACTGGTATGGAAATGTTATTTTTCTGTGTTGCTTGTATATGAGTTCTTGTGCTCTCGATCCTCCACGGTAAACACACACTGCGAATTCCTCTTGGATACTGAGGAAGCCAATATTTAGTTACTTAGATACTTTCATATGGAGGGCAAAAACACACCTGTGTGGTTGTTTTTCTGCTCCAATAAATATTACATTGAGTGCAGCCTGGAAGCTGATATCTGTTCTCAGGACAGCCAACAACATAAATGTTAATACCCATCGACCTTGGGCAAGAGGCCCCCTTTTTATGTTCTCGTGTACAACATCTCACTCTGTGAGATTGGTAGAGCCCCGAGAGAACGAGAGAGAGCGAGAGAGTGTGTAGGGGTGGACTTGTATAAGTGAGAAGAGAGTGAGTTAACTTGCAACGAATAAGCTTTAGTTATTATGAAAATGTTATTAATTAAGACTGTAATAAACCTCTAGTAATCTCATGCTCCCTCTCTCTGTTTTCACCTGTGGAATAAACCCTCTCTCTTTCTCCCTCTCCTCCTCCTTTTGCTCTCTCTCTCTCTTTCTTTCTCTCTCCCTCATTCTTTCTCAGATCTAGACGAATCAATTCTTTCAGATAGCGATGACTGCATTGTGCCTCCTCACAGTTCTCAAAGCAGGAAGCGGGTGAGTCCTACACTACATTTATCAGTGTGTGCACATTAATGCTTCCAAACTTTAACATGCACAGGCATTGACCCACTGTTATGCCAAGACCTTTGGTGGTTTGTTGTTTGTTTGTTTTTTTTTTTGTAGATTACTCTCACAATTTCTGTGGGGCTTTTGGGTGTTGGGTAAACATTGTTTCAGCCAAAATGAAAGCTTCACCGTTATACACAATATTTTTTTATTTGGAGGAAAATCTAGTTTTACTTTTTGTTTGGAATTGTGCTGAAATTTGACCTCATTTTCCCACCACTGTGTATCTCCTACATTTTTCATTTTTTCCCCCAGTTTTAATGAAATACATTGAGAGAATTATAGATCATATCTACTATACTAAAGGGATACGGTATTCCATCACTGTGTGGTGTTTCCATCATTGCATGGTAGTTTCTTTCTGAGTGGTCTGGCACAGTAATGAGTGTGTGAGTGTGGAGAGGCTTCTATGGAAAGACCCAGAGACAGAACCAAAGACACAAAACCAAAAAGACTCCAAAATGTCTACAGTCTGACTCAGGGCAGGATAGTGCTTACCACCAAACAATAAAAAAATATTATTTATTAAGAAAAAGAGACTTGTTTGCCTTTCAGTTATCGTATTACGGTCCCTTTCATTATGCACG
Organism: Chanos chanos; assembly: GCF_902362185.1. NCBI lineage: Eukaryota > Metazoa > Chordata > Actinopteri > Gonorynchiformes > Chanidae > Chanos > Chanos chanos. Next base: position 5,164,057 of record NC_044507.1, read on the forward strand.
TGATGTTCTTCAGTTCACATATATGGCACACAGTACCAAATACCTTTTTTATTCCTTTATAGTTTGTAAAAATAGGACGATGTGAATATGACATAAAAACAGATGAATTTATTCGATAAGACTTGATGAGACAGCTGTCTGACAAACTGAAGTGATGAATTTGATTTTATCTGTCATTAATAAAGAGTGGAAAAAGTATTTGTGGAGTTTAATTCACCTTTATGGTACATTCAGGCTGTTAGGGGTCCATTGTTCTGGATGGAGTTGATATGACTGTAAATGACTCCTTATTCAGGAGTTGTGCGAAGATGATGTTAACAGAGTGATTGATTAGTGAGTGTAGTAAATGCTTAGTGTGTGTGTGTCTGTCTGTGTGTGCGTGTGCGTGCGTGCGTACGTGCGTCTGTGTGTGTGTGTGTGTGTGTGTCTGTCTGTCTGTGTCTGTCTGTGTGTGTGCGTGTGTGTGCATGCGTGTGTGTGTGTGTGTGTGTGTGTGTGTGTGTGTCTGTCTGTGTCTGTCTGTGTGTGTGCGTGTGTGTGCATGCGTGTGTGTGTGTGTGTGTCTGTCTGTCTGTCTGTCTGTCTGTGTGTGTTTGTGTGCGTTTGTGCGTGTGCGTGCGTCTGTGTGTGTGTGTGTGTGTGTCTGTCTGTCTGTGTGTGTGCGTGTGTGTGCATGCGTGCGTCTGTCTGTCTGTGTGCGTTTGTGTGTGTGTGTGTGTGTGTGTGTGTGTTTTGTCAGCCGACGGAGCGTATCCGTGTGGAGATTGTCTCTCTGAGTCTGAGGCCAGACTCCAGGGTGGCGTTGGACAGCAGTGTGGTCAGGCTGTTTGTGGAGTACTCTTTCCTGGACATGCCCTCTGTGGAGACCCCACTGTCCCTGCCCAAACCCACCCCTGGACACAGCATTCACTTCAACTACAGCAACGGTAAGAGTTTATTTTCACACACACACACACACGCACACACGCACACAGAGCATTCACCTCAACTACAGCAACAGTAAGAGTTTATATTCACACGAGCACGCACACACACACACACACACACACAGAGCATTCACTTCAACTACAGCAACGGTAAGAGTTTATATTCACACACACACACACACACACACACACATATATACATACTACTAGAACAAAAGTGTGAGTTGAAGCATTAACGTATTATGTGGTTGTCTGTCTTGATTGCTGATCAGTGGTTCACGTGGATGTGGAGAAAAACCAGGCCCGGAGACATACCCTAAGAGCAGTACTCGAAGGGAGAGACAAACAGCTAGAGAAGTAATACACCTACCTCCTTCCCCCAAACCCCTTCTCTTTCTTCAGTTCTTTATGTATTATGTATCTCTATGGATGTTTTATGCAAACGAGGCAAACGTTATGCAAACGTTTTTTTTTTCCACTGCTGAACCTGTTAGTTTCATGCACTTTAAACTTGACACTCTCTGATAGTATGAAGATTTTCTAGAGCCCTTTTCTTCTTAATCTTAAGTCTCATTTGCAGTTCAGTGATTGGCTCTGCTATTCTAAATAAAGATGACATCATCCTCACATCATAGATCAGGCTGTTTGACTCTTAGCAGCAGCAGCAGCAGCAGCAACAGCAGAGATATGATTGGCTGTCAGAGACATCATTCAAACTCTGATTGTGTGTGTGTGTGTGTGTTTTTTTTTTTGTAGCATTAAGTTCACTGTGGTGAGTGACCCTCCGGAGGAGGAGGAGCAGGAAAGGGAATGTGAGGATGTGGGCGTGGCTTATCTGCGGATCCCAGACATCCTGGACAGACAGAGTGATATGACTGATGTGAACCTGAACAGTGAGTGTCTCTGTGCCCCCCCCTGCATGCACCCCTTTAGCCACGTTTAAACACTCACATCTCTGGCCCTCTGCTTATAAAGCTTTGTAGCCTCACCTCACGGCCTTTTCCTGGTCTTTTTTTTTCTTTGTCGTTGTGATTTTAAAAGTTCAAATTTACGGTTTTGCTTTTCTTCTGAAATCACAGATCTTGTAAAAGATGGTTGGAGAAAACGTAAAGAGAAAACAGAAATCATGCACCTGCATCTTAGTTTTACTTATTTTTTTTAACCTGTGACTACACTGTTCTCATCATATTTCTCTCTCTCTCTCGCTCTCTCTCTCTCTCTCTCTCTACCTCTCTCTCCCTCACTCCCTCTCTCTCTCTCTTTCTCTCTCTCACTCCCTCTCTTTGTCTCTGTGTGTGTGTGTGTGTGTAGTTGTGGATGTGCAGGACAGCAGTGAGGTTGTGGGTAGTCTGAAGGTGACTGTAGAGGCCTTGGAGGCTCTCAGGTCTATAATGGAGGACCCAGACCGGGATCACTCTCTCCCTGCTCTCACTCACCTCATCTGAACCCATCCCTGTGGCCTGCCTGCTTTACATCTGTCACTATGTTTACTTTTAGCGAAACAGTTCCAGGTCTTAAACTTAAATTTAAGGGGACAAAGAATTCAGTGAGGGTGAAGAAACAGAGAAAGTGACTGTTGACCGAGCCATGGGAGGGGACTCTCTACCTTCCATTCTACTGGCAGAGCTCAGGAATTCATTAATGAAAAGTCTTGGCCTTAAAAAAATATTGTGTGTCTATGATCCATTTTGGGTTTGAGAACAGGAATAGGATAGACATGCAGGACCTCCGTTAGCAAAAGACAAACTACATTACCATGTGGAGTTATTCTGTTGATTTTGTTAACTACACGTCATGCATTTACTGAGCATTTCACTGGCTGAAGCTGCATGCACACTAAACAAGAGTATGTAATGAAAAGTGACATTAGTCTGTAATAACTATTCAGTGTGGAGTTAGTTACAGTCACTCAGTTACAGTGTCTTATTCCAATTGGTTATTTTTTTTAATACATGCTGAGCCTCTGTAGGTCGATTCTCTGAAGGATACTGTTACACACAGAGACATGACAGCAGCTGTAAAACGTGTGTGTGTGTGTGTGTGGTAAGAGTGAATGTTTTTGTGTAGAATGCTATTAGTGTATCAATAAAAAAAATGATTGTATTTTTATACAGCTATAGAAATGCATTTATTTAGTTTATTCTGTGTTGAATATATATTTTTCAAGGTCTTGAGAGCTTTAATATTTGTAAATACTATGTATTTATCAACTGATTTGTATTAGATTTCTCGTGTGAAGATTGTGAAAAAATATAAATATTTAAAAATAAAATGACTTGACTTAATATTGTTGTGTATCAGCAATATATATATATATATATATGTATGTATATGTGTGTGTGTGTGTGTATATATATATATATATATATATATATATACACACACACACATATATATATACACACACACATACATACACATCTATATACATATATATTATATACATCAATTTATATTGATTTGCACTGTTACGCATTGTTGTTTGAAGATTTTTTCGAATTGTGTGTGGTGTGTTTTGGTGGTTGCCTGAGGGTATTTACTCGGTGTGTCTGTGTGGACTTTGTTTCTTGAGTTCCTCTAGTTTAGTCGTATGGATGGTCATTGGCTCAGTGATGTCTCTCTTAAGCTGGACCTCTTCATTAAGTATGTTCACCATGTAATCAGTACATTTGATCGATACCGCTCAGAGCATCCAGTTCTACTCGGGCAGGGGTCTGACCCCAGGAGGATTCCTTTTCCGGACAGTTGGGCCATCGAAGGAGTCACTGCTTCCTCATTCAGAGCTGAATTACAGTGACTGGCTGACTTGTCCTCAGAGATGAAGAGCAGGTTTCCTGTAGACAACTCTGCAATTCCCTGATTCATCTTAAGTCCTGTGTATGTGACACTATACCGTTTATTAACGGCACTTTTACCTGCCAGTTTCTCTTTGTCCCTTTAGCTGACTCTCAAGGAAAGTTGAGAGTATTTATGAGTATTTAAGGAGTATTTATGTTTGGTTTGTTGCTACCAGCGAGTCTTTTCTTAGCCAGTTTCTCAGTGTGATCTGCAAATGAAGGAATACTGAAGGAACACTGTGGCCTTTTTCACTTACTGTATCATCATGATGGATGATGTGTCAAAAAACACCTTCAGAGAAATTGGATGATGAGATGAATAGTGTGTTTAATTACGATAGCTTTTGTCCTGCTCTAAAATAATCAGACGCTTGATGTCCCAGGTAGTTTGTGTGTTCATACTTCTGTAAGGATTTTTTTTATATACTGATGCAAAATGAATACAATCATGAATGAGAACGGTAAAATGGAAGTGTTGAACACGACTACTGGAAAAGAAAAACCAAAATATGGCCTATGATGGAGATAATTATTTAACAGTTATACTGCTTTTTATTGCCAGTTTGTCTTCAATGTTAAATTACTGTGTACGATTTCGTGTGTTTGCCATCTGAAAAGGCAATAGAAATCTAGTTCACAGATCTGAATTATGTCTCTTGTACATGTGTATGTGAGAGCGTGTGTGTTTGTGTGTGTGTGTGTGTGTGTAAATGCCTGTGGGCAAGGTTGTGCATCACTGGGATATGTACTAAGTTTGACTGGCAGGACTTTGCCTGTCTGGCTGTATTTTTTGTCCGTTTGCCTTCTGTGAATAGGCAGTGGTGTCGTTCAGAGCCTTTGACATGTATAAATGGACAGACTGAGAGCTCTTTGCATGTTGTTCAGCATAAAGACTCTCTCAGCATACTCTAGGGCCCACTGCTCTCCTCTCTTTCCTGTCTGCCTAATCTTTAACCTTTGACCCATCCTCTGTATTTAGAGGATGCTTGTGGTGGTTCGGGGCCGGCTGACGTGGATTTGAGTGACTGCCTCTTGTCTGGTGAAACGGTGAGCGTGTCCGGGTCTGACGGCCAAAGCTAGCGCCTGTCTCCAGTTTTCATTACGGACCCTCAGCGCTTTGTTCAGCGGGCTGTGCCGAGGTGCTCCTGCCCTGTCAACCATGTGATCAGAGGTGCATAACGATATGACCCTTCTTTTTCTCTTTCTCTCCCTCTCTCTCTGCTCTCTGTCTCTTAACTCTTGCTCCTGTATTGTCATATAAGCAGATCAGACACACTCTCTCTCTCTCTGCTTCAAGGAAATGTATTCAGATTCATTGAGGGCCAGGGGATCAGACTTAGTTGGAATGGTAAAACATGTCAAATTGTCTAGAGTGAGACAGAGAAGGGATAGCAAAGGGAGAGAAGAAAAGAAAGTAGTTTTAGAGATGTCTTTCCTGGGCACTTAGGTTGTTGGCTGAAGTCAATCCATCAGAGACAGAGACAGGGACAAAAGAAGGAGAGAGACAACATCAAACATTTGTTATGTTCTAAAATTTACTACTGGTAACTGCAGTTTCCCAGTTGCAAACTGACCTACTCCAGCTGTGGGTTGCTCCACATCTTACTGGTTGGATGGATTAATTACCATGATGGATTACTACCTCTCTCTTACCTGCTGATTAGATTAATCGTGTTAGAGTGGCAGGAACAGGAGTTTGACCCTATATTGTCTAAGCATAATTTCCTCTGCTCAACCCTGTACCACTCTGTGTCAAACACATCAGACCTATGATTGATGACTGCTCAGAAAGAAAGAAAGAAAGAAATCCATTGTGATTCTGTCCATAGTGAAGTTATGCTTGGCTTGTATTCTGACTGTCTGCTAAAACAAATAAATGTTAACGTAATGTAAATGAAAGAATGTAATGAGGACATAATTTGACTTTCCCGTTTTGATATCAACGTCCCCGTCATTTAAGATAATACTATTAATGCTTTTACCGGTTTTGAATTGTATATGTAATAAAACTAATAACAAGAGGTACAACACCCATCATTTTGCACTCCTATCAACCCTCTGTGTTCCAAAGCAATTAGAAGTGCATTGGTAGAATACGATAAAAATCATTTACGTGACATTTCACGCAACTGATCACTAGAGGGCGTATAAACATCACAATCATCCCAGTCAAAACCCCACTGACTTGTGTCGTTTCTTCGACTGGAGCTGGCGGCGTGTAGAGAGTATGTGTACCCTCACAGGTCAGCGTGTAATACATTCACCTCTTGCCCAAAGAGTTTTGCCTCGTCACCTTCAACGGTTTTACGTAATAATTAGCCGCACTGATCAGTAACAGAGTAGCATTTAGCTTGGCATAGTTTTCATATTTAAAGTTTCCCTACGTGACGGCTTTAACATTCCTCTGCTTTGAGAACTCGTTCAGGGTCGCGGGGATCACAGAACTGGGTTTTCATTGACTCCTTATTAACAGCGTTTAATATATTCGTTGCATGTCGCTTCAAAAATTACATTTTCAAATCAGTCTGTCCAGCTGTTAATGGTTGACGAACCCTAGCTACTGTACAGGAACCTGTTTAAAGACTGACCAGTGTGGCTATGTTAGGAATATTGTTCAAACTTTTCAAGGAAAGGCATTGCTACGTTATTTTCTTTTAGTGTCACTGAGTAGAAGTCGTGGTTTATTGGTGTTGTTGTTGTAACTGTTTTTTTTTTTTTTTCTTTAAACCTCACATTACGTGAAGTGATTTTGATGTAGTCTGTCTGGGACATTGAAACTCGTTATATATTTGTGATCATTTTCATACTGAATATTAACGGGATTAATCCAGTCCAACCTATGGCTTTTGTTTGTCATACACAAGTTCATTGAGTTGGCTATGTAATACAGTATTTGATGAAGTCAGCGGAGGTCATCTGTGTAAGTGACAGACTGTACCTCTTACCCATACAGTCTGTTTGTCTCAAGCCGAGTTGATTCCAATGACCGAGGCTGTGCCCAACACACTGGATTCTTTTGCATGAATGTGCGTGTGTGTATTGATTTTAGCACCTGCCTGAAAGCCTATTGAAAGTGTTAGCACCTCCCTTGGCCTTACTTAACACTTTGATTTATGCTAGAGGTACTTAGTCAAACGACCGTGATGTTAAAACCTGTAAATCACTGCTTCTTAATCAATGCTTTTCTCACCAGAAATCAGATGGCAGATTTTTCCAGATGCTACCGACAAGCTCTAATCATTTTACCGAGGACAAACCCTGTGAATGTTTTTCACGCATGAAGGGCTCTTATTTGAGAGAGAAAAAAGGGTCCAATCAATAAATATATCACAGGAACACAGAAAAACACTTAAGACGTCCTTGGTTCACCTTTCTGTCTACTTTGTTTGTTTTGCTTTTTTTAAATCTCAGTTTATCTTCTTTTTCACACTTTTAAACTCGGTCACAATGTACGCTATGATCCATTTTAACTGATGTGCATGCTTCATATAAGATAAAACCCTTCTTCTTTTTTCTAAAATTTCCTTCATTTCCACTTGTATCCTGTTTGTTTTTTTGTATACCACACACAAAGAGTGAATGGCATTGTGTGTGAAGGTTGTGGTGGCAGGGAAAGAAGTTTATTTGCAGGTCTGTTTGGTGTTAAGGGAATGCAAAAATCATGCATTAATAAGTAATCCGATCTGGTTTTCTACATGAGAGAATTTCGGCCAGAAGCTCAGATTTAAATGACTTGCCATGGAGCTCAGAAACCCTAACAAATGTTACTGTAGAAAAAGAGAGATAAAAAACAATTTACCCCCTCAACAGAAAATGTTGTCTGATGGAAAAAACATGTAGGATGACACACTTGAATTATTCCACAATATTATTTTAGATGTATTTCATTGTCACAATAGCATATGAGTGGCAGTTTCACTGATTTAGGCCAGTTTACAAGCTCTTTGTGAATATAGGCCATATAGTGAGACCGATAGATCAATCTTCATATTAATGATCTTACCCATAGCTATGTTACAGTGGAGATGAATGAACTGTGAGCTCCTCTACAGTCAAACACCCGTTACCTGGCCAACAGCAACTCCGCCTCTCTCGGTGTCTCTGAGTTTAATCATTTTTCAAACACCACCTGGGAAGATGTGACCATAGATTAACTCTTAAAGTGACTGCTGAATGTACGTGTGTGTGTGCGCACGTGTGTGAGTGTGTGTGTGTGTGTATGTGTGTGTTAAAGCCAGAGGGAGAGATGTGATTTATATTCAGACCTAACCGAGGTTAGTATTCCCAATTCAAAACTAACCCATTGCTCCTGGGCCCAGAAATAGCAGTCCGTTTTAAGATTAATGCTCTATGGTAAGCGCTGGGAGTTAATTGTTAATTGTCAGGAATGACATATGGGAGCTTTGTGTTCACAAGCAAAGCAGTTAAAAACAAAACAAAACAAAACACACACACACACACACACACACACACACACACAGATAGTTTGCTCAAGACACTGGTAAGACATACCCTTGTAACACTAAGGTGGCGTAAATCTAGCTTGTGTTGCTACATGTGCAGGGTGTTAATGACTGACCCGCGGTTAAGTGTGTCATGGCTCTGAAGATGCTGTTGTGGGTGAATGAGTATGCCTTTTCACACCTTGAGACAATAGCCTGAATAAACTAGGGTGTCCTTTATCCCTCTGAGTAGACTTCACAGGTCATCGGTTGGGTAACTGAGTTCTCAGTGTTGGTGATTAATTTATACGAGCGTTCACATGGCCCAGAAGGCATTTTATGCTCTGTCACCTACGGTCAGTTTTCGTGATTTTGATATGACTTGTAAAGCTCCACTATTGTGTTACTGTATAATTTTAAGAACCTTAGTTGACCCGATACTTTATTTCGGTCCTTATTATCAGTTTTCCAAAATGAACGCACACAGAAATAAATAAATAAGAATAAGGCATTAAATTAAAAGGAAAGAATAAAACATATTGACTGAAAAGGAGCAGGCTGAAGCTTTGGCTTACGATGCCTACACTTTTTACATAACATATTCTAATAGGCAACCCTTTCACTACTAAGGTTAGGCAATACAGAGACAAAACAAGACACAAGCAAAAGCATGAGTTCCAAACATTTCATACACAATAATCATCATACCTCAGTTTTGTATTTGCTTATCACCTTCTTTTTAAGTGAACTAGGCATTTTTAACTCCTTGTCACAACTATTCCACAAGTTTACCCCTCTGACTGACATACATCTGTTTTTTTTTTTTTATATTTGTCCATACCCTTGTGTTTTTTAAACATACTGGGTCTCTCTAATTTCAAACCACCTCTGAATACAGTTAGGAAGTAAATCATTTTGTGCTTTGTACGTTATCTGTGCAGTTTTAAGATCACCTAGATCACAACATTTTAAAGCATGTAAGTTAGTGAATAGTGCATTGGTTGGTTCATAACAATCCGATCGATTTACAATTCTTATAGCTTTCTTCTGTGGCGTGAAAATTTGATTAGTGTTGGTTTTGTATGTGTTTCCTCATACCTCAACACAGTATGTAATGTATGCACCCATTGAGAGTACAGTACAGTATATATAGTGAGTTTCTGATTCAAGATATCTTTATTTTTATTCAATATTGCAATGGTTTTGTACAGGTTTGTTTTTACATTATTTATGTGTGGTTTCCAACATAATTTATGATCAATTATCACGCCAGAAATGTATTTTAATACACTCTTTCTATTGCAACATCATTAATCATAATTTTAACTTGATTTTTGATTTGCTGATTACCAAATATTATAAACTTTATTTTACTTAAATTCAGTGATTACTTGTTAATATAAAACCATTTCTTTAAGACTTTCAATTCTCTTTCAAAAGGCATTCCAAACATTTCCCGGAGCAATATAAATTAGTGTCATCAGCAAATACAACACATTTTAACAATTTAGACACTTTACAAATACCATTTATATACAGTATAAACAGTTTAGGGCCAAGCACTGAACCTTGTGGAACCCCACAAGTAACCTACAGAAAATCAGATTTGAAAATCCATTTGTGCAAAGGTTTGATAAGGTTTCAAAGACTGGTCTCATTTTTTGGGGTTCATGCCTGATTTTTTTTTTTTTTTTGAGCTTGAATATGACACCCACCTGCCTCTATTCCCAGAGCTTCAGTTTTCTCAGTCTCACTTTCACACTCTCTATAAACTGACCTGTGAGTGCCGGCTAATGGGAGTGTGTTTGTCCACATGTCCAGGCCCCTTCAGTCAGTCTCTCCTACACAGCCTGTACGTTCCTGTAGTAGCATTCTACCTTTCCTGCGGACTGAGTGTGACATAGGGGCAGGTCTTTGATGGTCCTTTGGTTCAGGGAAGCAGTGAGGAAACTGAGGCCAGTGACTAGCGACTGTATTTGAGTTTGTGAGATCTTATTGTCTCTGGCACAGGTGTCAAGCAGAGGTAAGGATCCTGTTCTGAAAATGCTGTGATGTCTCTCCTGACTGTCAAAGACGGTCTAAATCTACTGCATCAAGTCAAAACTATCTTATGGAGGCATTCAAGTGGATGAATAAGTCTCTCTTTGTGCCTGTCTACCTCTCTGTCTCTCTCTGAGACTATCCAAATATTTCATCACTCCTTTGTGTCACAAAAGAGTTTGAACATGCTTATTTAACGTTTCTTTGTTTGTAACCTGATTTGTCGCTGACAAAAGGAGGCAGACAAAAGCAAAATTTTACACTGTTGTTTGGTGAAGTAAATAAACAAGGCAGAAAACAAAACATTTGCTGCAGTCTTTTTTGTGTAGCTTTGGTGTAAACATGCGCTGCATGCCGTGACTAAAGCAGTTTTATTTTTGCTATGTTACACTGTGCAGTCTGGCATAGGAGATAATCCAAGTAAATGAGATTATAAAGCGTATCAGGGGAAGAGATGCTTCATTTTAGATATGTAAATTTAAGGGTAGCGTATTCTTTAATATTTCATCATTAATCTCATTAATATCAAGGACATGCAAACAGAATCTGATCATAAAATGTGAATTTTCTCTGATAGAGAATTTGTCTGCACCCCCCCCCCCCCCCCCCCGCCCCTCCAAATTCGAGCAGAAGTCATCTATCTTGTAGTAAAATTCCCTGGAATTTGTTCATGGTTTGATGTATGTGACACATATGTGTTAGTTATGTGCTGTTTAGAAGCGATGTGTGTGTGTGTGTGTGTGTGTGTTTGTGTGTGTGTAATGATATGAGGCTTAGCTCACAGATCTAGTATATTGCAGACCAGGCCATCATTACTTGACATTGCAAAATGTGATTTTTTTTTAAACTTATCCTTCAGTCAACATGAATCCTGTGTTTCCTGGTTGCAGAATGAGTAAATATTTAATGAAACAAAAGACTTTCTATGGTGTATTTATACAGTGTGAGAGATATGTATTATTTCAGTAATATTTCTTAGATTCTCAGACAGGGAAAAATCATATGACCAATTCATTTGGACGAGCCTAAGGTCTTTGACCTTGAAAACTCTCATCTCTGGATTTTACAAGATCAGAGTTTGATCTTTTTTTCCCCTTTTTTTATTTTTATTTTTTTATTTAACTGAGTTTCCCAGGTTTGTTAAACACACACTATAACCTGATTTATATAGTTTCGACAGTGTTACCTTCTATATTGTGTTTCAATACCCAGGCTTTCTCTGCCAAGCTGTTAAATTCTTCTATGATCCCTTGGCACCTTAAAGCTGTGAAATGAATAGACCAGATTCCAGTAACACAGCCCATAAACGCTGCTGTACTGGTAACTCTGATCTAAAAATAGTTATTCTTTTCATACAGTTCTCCAGACTACAGCATGACCTGCTGCTGTAGCCTCACGTCTCTCAGATGTTGACGTGGTCTTGTCTAGCAAAGCGAAATTGACTGTGACCTCAGTAAAATCCAACATGTGCGGGAACTCTCTCTAACTCTGCAAGGTTTGTTGGGTAGATTTAGAGGTTTTATCTGAAATGCCGTCCCGGTGAATGCTTTTTAACGCTATGGTGTGCTGATGTTTAAGGCGAGGGATAACCCCGGATTTCTCCCACAGTGAAAATAATTAAAGAATCTAAGGGAGTGACAAAAAGGTGAATCCTCAGACAAATGCGATTTTTTTTTATTTTCATACACGAACAGAAAATATTAAAACTGGGGGGTAAAAAATATACAGCAAATATATTTAGCTTTTGTAGTAACTCACAGGGTGGTTAGACTGAGGATAACGTACCCCTGTTAGGCTGCGGTTTGTGACATTAAGATGAATTAGTTTTAAGCTGTCTTTAATTCTGTGTGATTACTAATTTATTTATTTATTACGTACTCATTGTAAACTTCATTATAAACACCTGCCTTGGACCCACGCGCACTGGCCACTTTATGAGGTAGGCTATACCTAGCTTGTAGGTACACTATCACTGTCCAAATACAGACAGCAGCCCTTTTGTTGCCCGTGAAGTTTGTCATCAATACTCAGTTTCTGACCACAGGGCTGCTGTTTACTGGATATTATTTGGGTGGCAGACCAGAATCAAACCCAGCAGTGACATTGACATGGTTCTGATATCGTAGTGGGTGTCATGCAGCATTGCTGGGGTTTTAACACCCGTCACTGGGACTGCGGGGTTGAAAGTGGACTGCCATCCAAAAATATTCAACCAACAAGGTCCTGTGTGCAAGGTCCCCTTGTGGTTAACGCAGCGATGGTTAATGATCTTATTGTACCCAAACCAGGTGTACCTACAAGGTAGGCGTTTGTAATACAGAGTTGGGGGGGGGGTGAATAAAGGCAATGGTGTGACGTTGCTGATAATCATTTGGTGTGACATTTTTGCTAAGTCATAAGAGAAAAAAAAGTGACTCATAGATGTATGGTGAACAAAAGAACTCTGGTCCCTCAGCTCACACCCATCGGTTCCCTGGCTATGATAATGGTTGTGGCGACACCACAGCTACTGGTTTCTAATCAAAAAATGACTGGGCATTGACAAGTGTGTCTTATTATAACACAGACGAACAACACAACGCTTGTCATAAACCTGAGAACCTGCTGCTGCAGCTCCACACTAAGTCTCTCCTCAGCGGAGAAGCTGCTCATTGCCTCATTTGCGCTCCGGTGTAGCCTACTTAAAGCAGTCGCCGGCATTAGCCCCCCGGTCTTCTCGTCTGACAGCTCGCGTCGCTAATTGAGAGTGAACGGTTTGTGTTTCCTCCTGCGCTGCGTCTCAGCGTGGCGTTCTGATCGCTCGAGTCGTGTGCACACTGTGAACGTGCAGGGGCCCGCATTCATCAGCTGGATTTGGGCTCGTTTCAGACGCCACTTCCAGCCATCAAACGGACAGCTTTGACAGTTTTCCCATGGAGATGTTGACGCGTGAGACGTCAAACTGACTTTGGGACTTGATTGATGAGGTATAATGAAGTCAAGGCCTTCTGATGATACTCTCTGTAATTGCCGGGTGCAGAGAGACACAAATAAACAATTTGTGTTGTCAGCTGTAATAAGGCAGAATAATTGAGTGAGGATGGTCTGATCGTCTCTCGTAGAGAGAGGCAGAATTAACGCCCTGCTCTTCTCCTGACTCGGCTACACTGTCTCGTCGAGTGAGAAAAAAATAAACAGTTGGCAGTTAGACTTGTCTACAGTAATAAGGTGCAGCATTGCTATGATGGGCCTTCTGTGTTGTTTTCAGGAGTCAGCAGACACAGTTACCTGACTGGATTAGGTCACTGACTGATGGAAGCAGTGAACCAGCAGGGGGCAGTGTAGTGCTGTTATAGCACCACCCAGTTGTTAGCAGAGCTGTAGTAATCACATATGAACTGCTCACTGTTTGATGGTGAAGAAAGCACAGCTCTCTCTCTCTCTGCCCCTGCACACACACACACACACACACACACACACACACACACACAAAGTCATAGTATTGAGAGAAGATTCAGGTTAGAAGATGTACTCAAGAAACAGGGAAACCTTTGTATGTCTCCTTTTTCTATTTTGAAGGCTCTCCCGTTTTACATTGACAAAAATGAAAATATGGTTTCATTTTTGTCAATGTGTCACATGTCTAAAGTAAATGAATCAGCACTGGGCCAGAACTTACTGTTTGGCACAGTTTGATTACACTTGGATGTGGAGGTGTTCAGTAAAGCATTACTCTGAGCTACTTCCCACAACAACAAATAATACAATAATATACTGTGCCACACTTGACTATACTCATACGCTATGATACGATATGATTCAATACCTTACTGTACTTATATGCTATGATACGATATGACACAATACCATACTGTATTGCATTGTACCATACTATACTATACTAAAGATTTACTGTAATATTTACTAAATACAGGTGGTGAATCAATGGATGATCTGTGTTTTCTGGTAAATATCATCATATTGCATTCATAACTTATAATTTATTCATAACTTATGCCTTTTAATTTATTAAATGTAATATTACCTTACTGATAAAATTTCACCACAAATTTCTGTTAACATCACTAAGTGAATCAGTCATAGGCATTCAAAGCAAACGCCCATAAAACTTGGAGAGAAATTGCATAAACTGATCTACATTTAAGATAATCTCACTTTACTGAGCTTTGAGTTTTCCTTTAGCTCCTCTGAGACGGAATCAAAGACACATAGCAGAGGGTTTGTTATTGTTCTCTGTCTCCCAGTAGGCGCTTTTGATTTGTTTCTGACCGTGTACTGTGGCAGTCTCCAAACCTATCATCCAAATTACATTATTTCAGGCTCCTGCAGAAGATTCTGTGATTATTACTTAAGAACCCACCAGTAGTATAAGCTTTTGTCTGTACCCAGGCCATTGAATATGTGTATGTGTGGATATTTATATTTATGAAGGGATGAACAGTCTGTATGTGGAGGAGGTCAGTGCACAAAAAGTCAAACCTTGTTTAGCTTCTCAAACATGGTCATCAGTCTCGTTTTTTGACGTAATCAGCGGTTCAAATTAAAGTAAGGAAAAAAAAAAATCAAACAAATTAAATTGTAAAAACCTGAAGGTTAATGCATTTCTAACATTTTAGAAAACAACGACAGGTTCTCTTGCTACACAGCACAGCCCAACGTACTGGACTTAAAAGGGAGTCAAATGTTTGCCACGAAGTCCATTTGTCACCGAATGACTTATTATATGTATACAAATTTGGCCAATGTTCACCAATGAGACCAGTCAGACACTTTGCAATGTGACATCGTCTTTGAAGTTTGGACATGCCATTACTCCAGCGTCAACAAAAGCCAAGCATCTGCGTAACAGATCTCCAGATCTCCTCCTACGTTCATGGAAACGTTTCACAGATGACGCGCTTTTTTATTTCACCGTTGTCACGACGTCCCCCCCCCCCCCCCACGAAACGCCGCGGGTGTTACTCAGAGGGTCACGCACGTAACCCTACTGCATGGTTACGAATGCCTAGCCATGGCTTTAGTCTGTGTTAATGTGTAGTGAAGAGGTCTATGTGAGACAGTCCTACAGAACCCAGGCCTCCGCCCACTCTTAAATGATTCATTGTAAGCACGGTGACAAAAAAGAGAGGCAGTAGGAGAGGCTTCCCCAAAGAGCAGCGGGTTAGCTTTAACTCTGTGCATCCAAGCACAAACTCTATTTCACTTTCTGACATCTGAATGGAGCTGCAGGAAGAAGCAAGCATAGTCAGAAGGGTTGACCTCAGTATGTGCTATTTGACCTCTCTGCTGACACCGCCGAACACAAAGACATCGACGCTGTCGGAACTTTCCAGACCAGAACCTCAGGCTGTCTTAAACCAAACACAGGCTTATCCTGTCACGGAACGTTTTTGAAGGGTTGTGTTTTGGAGACCTCTATATGTTAACGATTAGGTCTGAAAATGATTTTGGGTGGTTATCCAGGTGTTTGCACTGTATTTACAGTGTGAATACGTGGTCCCGACGACGATGTCAGTCGGTCCCGTTATGTTACTGTCTTAACCAGCATTATCGAACCCGTGTCACAGGGTGTGTGCCTTAGCGCAAACACAGGTAATAGATTCACATCAATGGTCACATATTGTGACAGACATAACATCCTAAATAAACAAAGAAAAAAAAAAAAAGGAACATTCTGCAATCACATCTTGCATGGTTTCCACCTTTAAGATCTCTGTTCATTCTTTGCGGTTAAGAGGTGGTATCCATGGCACCCATTTTCTTTCTCCCTATGTCTCAGTCATGAGGTTGTAAAAGCAAATTTTTTTTTTTTTTTTTTAACTTCACAAGAGTTGATTTGACCTGAAACTTCAACAGACTCTTTGCCGTTTTCTGCCTTTTCTGGACAAAAAAAAAAACAGGACGACATCATTCTGCATCAGCTCCTCTTTAAGCACCATATGGCAAACCATACAATCAACAGTTGGGTGAATGACACAGTACAGACCCTCAGACAAAAGCCCGGTCCACACAGCCACTCGGAGAAAGGCAAAGACCCGGGTACGTTTATAGGCCCAATATGTCGGTCCTTTTACTTGTACAGGCGCTTTTGTTCCCGCGTCTTCCACAACCCAGACACATGTTTTTAAATGTTTTACACTCCATATAGCCCTTTGTGTGGCTCAAGCACACACTTTGACACGGCTTTTGCTAATGCTGCCTTTTGAGGTGAGCTAATGCTCAAAAAAAAAAAAAAAAAAAAAAAGACTTTGATGTTTGATGTGATTTGTGACCAAACCGTTGTTGATGAAATAACCTGGAAGGGGATGGGATGCATTAGGTCAAATGTCTCTGCATTTGCATCAGTTCACAGTATTTCTGGCATAAGATCATTAATATAATTTATTCAGCAAAAGACAGCAAAATTCACAGCACGAAACTCTAATTTATTCAACAGAAGACAGTAAAATTTACAATACTATAATTCGCAAAAATACAATAATGAAAACTTAACTCATAATAGAAACTCCTCAGTTAGAAGCCATAAACTAATTCGTTAACTACAAAAAGAACCAATTTGTGTTCCGTTGATAAATAGTGTGTGAGTAATTATATTTTAAGATGCAAATGGGATGAATGTAATGTAAATACTGGTACATTTGTTTAACCCTTGATATCTAATTCCCCAAAGTCTTAAACACAGCTTTGGCATTTTTGAGTTGAAGATGTACAAATGTCCTGGTTTTGACCCCAAACTGTGGATCAGGTCATGATCCCTCTGTCCTGCAGGACGGGACTTGTCATCTAAATATAAATATGTCACCTGAAGAGGTGGTGTTGACATACACGGGTGGAGATGGGGGACATTTAGCTGCCATTAGGTTTTGTGTGACTGGGTTTGGTCTGAACTCGGGCAGCAGACAGTGACAGACTCTTTGTGTAATCTGAAGGGTATTACCTCAGGGCCTCTTTCAGCACCTGAGCGCGATAATCACCCCAAACAGGGGGACCACGGTGGGGGGAAAGAGACCTCTGAGAGGTCATCTTAGCTCTTCTGTCAAGGAGATCGTTGATTGTGTTTTGGGGTAAAGAGTCGCGTGTTTGTAGTTTTAAAGACGGCTTTTGTGACTGTTTTTCTTAAACTCAGGCGGCTGAAGTGATTCAGGGAACCTTTCCTAACCCCTGAGTAAGCCACAGGGCAACGGTCAGTATGTGTGGTTTTACCACTTTAGACTTGTCTTTCCCAATGACTGATGGCTCGATTCTTCAAGAGTCTGCTGACCAGAATAGCTACAGTAAAAAAAAACCCAAAAAAACAGGGGCTGGTTTTCTAAGCTCTTACTCATCTATCAATCTAAAATAGAACCTAAGGCAAAGAAGACTGTGGATTGTAAACCCTCAGACAGAGAAACAGGCATCTAGACGCTGGCTCTACTTGCAAGATTGCTCTCACTTGTTTCTGGACTTTTTAAACTTAAAATCTACGATGTTTAAGCTTAAAAGCTATTATGTTTCAATTTAATATCTACTGATTTCTCAAGTGGTTGCAATTTTTTTTTTTTACCTCAGGATATTTGAGAACGTAAATGCTCTAAAGAAAAAAAAAGAAAAGAAAAAAAGAGGTGAACCTCAGAGTCTGTATCAGATCCGCTGACAACACCTGTCGCTGAGGTCATCAGAACCCTGAGGAAGAGTGCGTGTGACCTATGACTCTTGACCTCTGCTTTCATTCACCCCCCCCCTCCTCTAGGAAGTGACCCCCTGTTGACCTGTCTTGCCGTCTGAAGATGCGAATGGCTTGATTAAATGCGGGTGCCGTCATCCTCACCAAGCAAAACACTGGCTACAGCCGTAAGCATATTGTTATTCATATAGATTCAGGCCAGTGTAGGCAGCAGAGGCTATTACAGGCTAATGGCTGTTTGAGCTAAACGATGTTTGGGGGGGCGGGGGGGGGGTGGTAGAACACTAAGGGAGGAGAGGCAGGGTCCAGACCTCTGGGGTATGGTTTGATAAATTAACTGTGTGAACACGTCCATCTGTTACTCTTACAATTCATTGGCTTTGCTCTCTTGTTTCTTTTGTCGTGTGGTTTGTCCGACAGTTGTCAGAATCCTGATTTCTTACGTTTTGTTCTCTCCTTCTCTTCTTTTGTCCCACCCCTCTCCCAGAGTTTGGCCTGCCTCTCTCTCTCTTTCTTTCTTTCTTTCATTCTCTCTCTCTCTCTCTTCCTCTGTCCCTCTCTCTCACACATGCACACATACTCTCTCTCTTTCTGCAGAAGATGACGATGATGATCTTGTGAAGTCCTCATCACACTCCTAGTGAACTCTAAGTGAGACATTTTGAGACATTTTGAGCAGATCAATTCTGACAGAGATTCCCTCATCTCCACAATGTCCTTGACAACAGAGGCAGTGATTAATTTGAACTTCCAACACCCTCGCACTGTACCTCAATCTCAGGTCATAGCATAGCTCCACCAAGAATGTGGAGCCCTACTGCAGTCACTGTGGAAATGTCAGAGACTGACACTTTGTATGGAATATGTGACAGGTCTTTTGGGAAAGCCGAAAAGAAGGGTAGATATAACTCACTGACCTGTTTATGATGAAGACCACTGCTGACATACATTTGCCTGAATTTTAGTGTATCATTAGTATGCAATTTGAAATATCTATACTGGATCTTAAAGAGAGCATTGCGAGATCAAACTGGGACTCTTTTGACTGGGTTTGCAGTAAATTAAACGACTCAATTCTGTTAGTCGGTATCGCTAGCCATCTCGCTGTGCGTCAGAGGTGGGCGAGAGATCGTCGGGGTGGGTTGGGATCATAGTCATAGCCGCGGCTGCGCCGCCCTGGGATTGAAGAGCCGTTTTTAGCATTTTAGACAGGGCGGTCGTCTTGACTTAAACGAGAGTGGACACGTGCGTGTGGAAACAATATCGTCGGGAGGCTCTTAATTTCCCTGGAAATGCCATTGATAATTCACGCTTATCCAGTCGGTCCTCTGGCTGCCGCCCGCGCTGCGTGAGCCTCTGTTAATTACTGCCTACAAGACCGTTGCAGTTAATTTCAAGGCGAGCATATTGTCTCTTCAAGGCTGGAACACTGGTCATAAATTATCCTGAAGGTGAACGGGAACTTAGGGGGAAACAGTTATGAAAATTTCATCAATCTGGCCCCCCTAAGCCACAGATGCTGCTGTCAACAGCCACATTGTGAAGGAGTTATGCTGGGCACTGGGTCAGAGATGGGGGAGCCACGAGGGGCCTGTCACATCCCAGGACTGCCGTGTCATACACACACACACACACACACACACACACACACACAGAGGGGGTGGGAGAGAAACACAGAGCCACAGAGGCAATCTTCAGGCTGTCTCTCTCTATTAAGATACTTAAAGATGGGTAAAGAGAGCACACACACACACAGGACCTCTTACTTTCATCAGCTCAAAACTCTGTGTATGTGTGTGCGTGTGTGTCTTTACATGTTTTATATGCCAGACTGGTGTTAAAATTAGATCTAGAAGACAAGTGTACTGATAGTTAATATGGGTAAGTTTCATATTCACTTACAGACAGCAGGAGCTCTGGTGGGTTCGGTCCAACAATTCAGCATTTACAAGTTCAGATAATTCCTCATTTCTGTCAGCTACATGTCATCCCCCTCCTCTCTCTCTCTCTCTCTCTCACTCACACACACACACACACACACACATTCCTGTTTCCTGTGATCAGCAGTGGGGACCAGCAGGCCTGGCTGCCCTCCTCCTGTGCCCATCTCTGCTAACAGCTGTGCCACCCATCCGCTACCATACATCAGTGCCCGCTGCCCAGCCTCTTGTCCTGCCCTACAGACAGGCACTCAGGTGTGTGAGGGCTTTCACTCGTCAGGTGTGTGAGCCCTCGCGATCCTTCAATCTGTCAATTAGCATGTGTGTGTTTGGAGGAGAGGAGGAGAAGTGCGGAGGACCACAGCGGCTGAAGCCCCTGGTTCTGGATGCACCGGTGGGTCACGGAGTGGAGTGAGGTGGAACTGGGTTTGACCTGGCTGGTTTTTATGTAATATTCTTTTCAGGGTTTTTTTTTTTCGGTAGGGGTGGGGGTGGGGTGGGTAGAGAAATTATGAATCATTTCTTGTAAGTCTGTAGCTTTTGGGGATTAAGATAATGGTTCGCAATCGTGAATCTTTTTAAGGCATATACTCTGGAATTAGAATTTAAACGGCAAGCATGTCAGTGACTAAATACATATATGCGTATATATCGGCACGAACTTGCATTAAAGTCCTTTGTAAAGTAACTTGAGACATGAGTAAGACTTATTAACTTAATATAGCACAAAAACCCTCTCTCTGAAAGGAATGGGACAGAATTTGGTGACAGGTCCATGTCAGAGGGGTCTGTGCCTTGGTTTAGAGACTGACCCTAAGTGTTTGGGTGTGTGTTGTCTAGGTCTGTAAAAAAAAAGCCGTCTGCTCCTTAGACGGGCACGTTTTGGCACCCAGGACAGACGTGTAAACAGACGAGGCCTCTGTTTGTAATGACAGGTGATTATATGTGGCAACGCTGCCAAGGCAATTAAACGCCGTGCTGACGGCACCATTTGGTGCGCTGTTAGCCCGGCGCTAGGGCTAATTGTAGTGGCACTTTCTCTCCTGCCAGCTCGCGGCTTCAAACGTCGTTAATTTTACGCTGGAACACGACATCTGGAGACACGCGTTGGCTTTCGACGGAGAACGACTCCGTATCAGAGATGTGTTTCGAATTAATCCTGGACGTTTTGCTTTACTCTTTACAGCGGGGTTGTTTATGTTTGACTGTTGTTTTTATGGTGTACCACTTCCCTTGGTGGAGACACCTTTGACTTAGTGGCGGTCAAATGAGTCAGCACTGGTCTATTCCTGGCTGAGGTATTCATTTTGTCAATGTTGCCTGGCCTTGAAAACAGACAACTCTTAATGAGAACATCTATTCATGCACACCACAGACAAACACAATACTCATACACGGAGTGCAATTATATTTGCACAGTTGTGTTGTTTGGACTAGATGCATATCACTTTTTTTTTTTTTATTTTAACCTGGGACACCCCCTAGTCACTGAATAGAATGCAAAACAGATCAGCAACTCTAATCCTTATCCCAAAATATTAACAACCATCCAAGGAAAAGTTCATTATCACGAACAGACATTGTTAACTGGATGGACAGCGTCTGGACAGTTTAAAGAGACACGCTGCTTGACGGCGAGGCGTGAAACAGGGTTCTAAGTCTGACTAGGGCTAAACTATCTGTGAAAGAGGCTTGGTCTGATCTAATTGGATGGTGCTGTGGATTCCGAAGCCAGGCTTAGCCAATCCCAAATGCTTAAATGCCACTTGCTCAGCCAGCTGGGCTGGAGAGCATATGATGCCATTTGCCATGGCAGAATGTGCCGTGTTGTTATTCTTTAATTACTGAGGCCTTTGCAGAGCTGGACTCTCCCCTGCCTGTGCTAACGAGGCTTAATCAGGTAGGATTTGTGTGGGAATGATCCGTCCGTGTGGAATGGCATGCTGAACCTAATAGTCATGTACACACTCCCTCTTCCACTGACAGATGCACATAGTTTAAGTGGTATCCTCAGATTGCAAACCATGTCTGAATTATCCACAGCTTTGTCTGACATATCCTGGAGTTAGCATAAATACATTTTTCCTTTTTTTGTTGTTGTTGTCCTTGTGTTTTTTTTTTCAGACAAAAAGATATGCCACAGTGCACACTAAATATGTTCATGAAATATTTTCCACTACATAAATCCAGCAGTTTATCAATTCAATAAGGCATCGATAGACCATGCAACTTTTAGTGTCGTGACCGTCCGTCTCTGGTTGTCTTGTATGTAAATATGTGGTAATCTGGGCCCATTTGTGTGTATGTGTGTGTGTGTGTGTCTCTGGCATTAGTAGGACGGTGTCAGATGGGGTATAATTAGGACTGGGTAAACAGACCGGACTCTCAGCAGGGAGAGTGTGTTAGATGCTGTTGAGACTCAGTGTTGTCAGTTTGGCCAAGGCTGGACACTTTTAAATACTGGGTCAAAGACTCTTCCTGTGTGTTTAGCAATTCCTCACTTTCTGCATTTGGTTAAGGTGAAGGCAAACACACATACTACACTCTCTCACTCTTTCTCTCACACTCTCTCTCTCACTCATTTAAGTGCTTTATCTCTCCTTTTCTCTCTCAAATTGCTTCACCTCGACTGTAACTTAAGTTTTTATTTTTACCAAACCAAACTATGTCATTGGCATTTCATAAAGCATAATGTGTATGTCATGAGAATAAAACATTTCGTGTGGTTGCTAGAGCAAAGCAGAATATTGAATAATCGTGTTATCTGGTGATAAAAAAAACAAAACAAACAATGAAGAAACTGCAGGTATTTTAACCATTTAACACAAGTGTGACTAAATGGAATGACATCTATTTGCTTAAGCTCTTGCTGCATTGTTCTGCAGACTCACATTTCCAGAGTAAACACTCAGCAAGCTAGCAATTCCTGCACAGATAACAGCCCTAAAGATCTTTAGTCACAGACAATTATTTTGGTGTTTAATTTAGAACACAAAAATACGCCTATCAGTGTAGCAGCTATAGCCGTGACTGTTAAATTTACTATGGACATAACAAACTCATGATGGCACACTATAGTGTCCAGCGGTAGCTTAGTGTCTGAAGCCATACAGAGCTGTTTAAGAGTCTGAATGTTTGTGTGTAATCCTATTATGATTAAATATCTCACTGATGGTATATATAGTATGGTCCGGTCAAAGAGCCACAGCCAAGCACAGTTCTGTCTAACACCAATGCTGGACAAATGAACAGACCATATTTAACCACCAAACATCAACAAATGCATCTTCTCTCACTTTCTTTATCTTCCCTTTGCTCATTTCATTCCTGGCCTCATATAATTATTATTGCTGTTATTTCTTTTCTAAGTTTCTCCCCTACAAAATGATCCAAGGTTTGACTGTACTGTGGAATTATGTGTAGAAAAGTTCAGTTTTGTGTATGAGTTTAGACAGATAACAGATAACTTTGACAGGTCTTACTTTGCAGTAGTTAGCAAATTAAGTCTCTATACATAAGAAAGAGTGGATATTATTTTCTGATTTCATCTCTTTCTTCATTTCTCTCTTCTCTTGGGAGTTATTACTGCCAAAGATTCCTCAAACTATCCTAAGAACTAAGACACCCGTTTTTAAACCATTTTAACAATTTTAAAAGCAACTAGTCAGAAACCTACATATACGACCTCTTTATCTGACATGTTTGACGTGAAACAGTTAACTCCGGAGAAATGGGGCTGAGCGATTGTCGTCCTCCTTGTTTCTGAAGCTCTCCTGGAGGTATGACAGCTGCTTTAACTGGATGAAATGAGAGAGGCAATTAAAGAGAGTTAAAACCTTGAGAGAACTTCAAAATGTCCGTCATTTAAACTTCTTTAGTCTCTTTGTGATTGACAAATAGAGGTGGAGGGCAGCGTGTCCTGTGAACAGAGGAGAGATGACAGAAAAAAAAAGTAAGGATGAAAAGAGAAAGAAAAGGTAGAGCAGACAGCAGGTATTCTACGCCACTCTTAACTCCCCAACACATACAGGGCACGAAACTGTTCAGAGAGGTTGAGTTTTCAACAAACAAACAAAGGGGAACTTTTGCTCAGACTTGCCAGACTACACACACACGCCACAAAGACTCAATGAGTTTTCAAGTTGGAATAACCTTTTAATTTCTGTCACTGTATTGTTACGATGGATAGTTCATTAAGCTTTCACGTGATGCCCTCTTACTTTCCTGTGATCAACCACACTTCATATCCGTGGTTTGTTTCTCTTCTTCTCTTCTCTTCAGTTCTGGGCAGTCAAACAGTAGAAATACAAATTAAAGGAACTGAGAGATGAATCTCTGAAAAACAAACAAATGCCCAAAGGAGTGCTCTGGGAGTAATTAATTGAAACTAGATAATAGCACCAAAAAAAAAAAAAAAAAGTCAAGACTTGACTCTCCATTTTAACGTATTCGCTGCTTGCTCAAGCAATCTTTGTAAACCCTGTAATTAAAGTGGCGTTTGTGAGGTAATTGCAAAGAGTGAAGGAATCCCACTGGAGCAATAGTGACAGAGTGATAAAATGGCTCCTCATTGTCTGTGCTGAGCATTTTGACCCATTAGACAGGCCACCCAAAGGGCTGTGACACCTCGTGGCGGTGCAGGCTGGCTCTTCAGCCCTGCGTGCTGTCTTTTCTTTGACTAAGAGGAAAAAGAGGCATCGCTTTATGGTTTGAAACAATTGAGCTGATTAATCGGAAATACACGGAGCTCCCTCCCTCTCTCCATCCCTCTAAATGTTTTGGATTTGAGAGCTAGATTTATTAGCGTTGAAAACACTCATTAGAACTCTAGCGTTAGCATAACGAAGCGCTTTTCATGCAGCTGTGCGATGCTAACGGTACAACGTGTTTTCGTGTAAGACACGTTTTAGAAAGTGTCGAACATCACTTTCACTTTCCCTGAGACAGCGATTGACTCAATATCTGTTATACTGAGGTTGGATGTACATCTGATCCTCTCTTCCAATGAGAATCCGATGCCATTGATCTCTAGGTAATACGACCTCATTAGCACGCTAACTCCAGGCAGTGTGTTTGGGAAATGAAGAGGCTAGCCATCTTGACCTTAGCTAACGTTTCTGATCGATGAACTCCGGCTGGGAAAATAAGCCACTGAGAGAGGTCAGTTCTGCTTTGCCTGAAACACGATTACTGTACATTAGTCTCTTGGTTAAAACCATTAGGTCAGAATAACTTAATTAGCACTTTCTTATAGTATTAATAATGACCGAAGCAGACAGCCTTACATTGATTCTTGATTTACACATTCCAAAAACCATACGGTGCCTTGCCTGATGTCTTTAAATTTAGTGTGAGTGCTTGCCGGACGTCAGTGCTTGGAGAGGATTAGGTGACGATGTTCCATAATGAAGGTTAATGGTACTCGATGATGAATCAGGTTAGCTACTAAGATCATTTCCTCTGAGGCTAGTGTACATTACATTAGACAATCCACAAATTGTACATAGTCGAGAGTGTTATCCTCTTAAAAAGTCCTACTTGAGTTCAGTGTTTGTATATTTTCTCCTCTACAATAGTTGAAAATGCTATTTCTATCTATTTATTTAACAGAGACTAAGAGAAAACGCATAACTAATGCAGGACATGATTTTTTTTTTTTTTTATACAGAGACAGTGCAACCCTTGATATTTGATATCAAAATGACTGACATATCTGTAAAACCCATTATTAATGACATAACTGTAAAACTCATGACTAAAGACATGACTTTATTACTGCCGCCATAGCAGCCGGCGTAAAGTATCCAACATCCATCCACAGAGCTGTTTTATGGTAATAACACTATGATAAAAAAGAAAGAAAGAGAAAAGGAAAGGAGAACCATTCCTTCTCAAAACTCACATTGCTATCCTTTTTTAATCAGCATTATTAAACATACTTTGCCCGGTTGAATGCTTATTTTTATAATTTATATATGCCTTGTCGTCTACTGTTCTTCTTTCCTGATGTTTTGTCCTTCTGTCATTTCATCACCAGCCCTGTTGTTGGATGTGTGTTGGATCTTGATGTGTGTCTAATGTTTTTACTGAATGAGGTATAAACAGTTCTGTTTATAATCAAGTTGCGGTTAAATGTCAAACTATTCCTTAGTGTCTAAAATGTACTTTCAAATGTCACATTTAAAGGATAAATAACCACAGAGGTTTTCACACATTTTACTGCATAGCAATATTCAAAGAAAATCCTATAGTGTTATTATCAAATACTAATAATGCATTGACACACACAACCACACTCACACATTAAAAAAAACAAAAAACAACAACTTGTTTTTGCCATTAAAGCTCAGCTGTCTTCCAAATGACTGTTGACATTGTGTGGACCGTCTAATATAACCACTTAATGGATTGGGATGACAAACTATATGGTTGAACGACCACATAATCTCTCTACAATTACCGAACGAATCTCTCTCTTTCTCTCTCTCCTGCTCTCTCTCTCTCTCTGTGTGTGTGTGTGTAGTCACACTGCTGTCGTGTGTTAAAAATGAGGGGGTGGCAGTAGGAAAGGCACTTGGATGAAGCAGACAGATGTTTGGTTATTTGTGCGTTAGGACCATGTGTCTGAATGAGGATTCCTTAACCCCAACATCTGCACATCCAATGGCTTAATTATCCACTTCAGCTCCGCAGTCTGTCAGTAGTGTTTAACAGAACTGCACACACACAAACACACACACGCACACATACACAGACACACACATACATACACACAGAGACACATATACACATATACATACATACACATGTGCACGCACAGACACACGCACACGTATACACGTTAACGCATACGCATACGCATACACACACACACACACACACACACACCCGCACTCACAGACAATGTGTGTTAACAGTCTAATGCTTAGTGCGTTCACGGTAGGAGGTGACATTATGCCACAGTACAAATAAATCTACAGTCTAGACAAAACTTATGAAAGCTATTGCTATAAACTGGTTATAAAACCATTCTCATTCATTTTCTTTGTTGTTGTTGTTGTTTTTTTTTTCCTTTTTCTTTTTTGTTTAAACATTTGATAGAGAAAATCGATTGTGCGAAAGTAAGAAAATTGTTCTCTTTGTCTAAAAAAAATGAGTCTCCTTTTATACTTTTAATCAGATGAGAAAAGAGATGGTCAGGCTTTGTAGGTGGATGGATCAGAGCGATCATTTCTGAGTTGCTCTGCTGATTGATTTGATTAAGAGGATTATAGTTTGCGTAATGAGGTTTCCGGTCCACCGCACACAGAGTAATGGAGATGATTGTCTGAATGGCTCTCCTTTCACTGGTGTCTTCAACAAACTGTCCGAACCACCAAAATCAATATGACCTTCTGTCTGCTTGCATTTTCTCCCAAATTTATACAATTTTCTTCAATTCTCAGGCTGAGATTATACGACGTTCAAACAGCGTTCTCGATTAACAGCCCTTAAAGATGTTTTGTTTCATTTGAGAATCAAACGTGTTTAGTCAAAATGTGATTTAAAAAGATACGGAATTGACGGTTTCGCCCTTGCGTTTGTTAAAGGGTCTTGGCGTGTTGGCGTTGAGAAAACGACTGCTTCTTTTTGACGGTACGGTTTCACTGTATCTCCACTATTGGGGAATGAGCTAAAAGCAGTCCACTGACTAATGGCTTTATTACCTTTCAGACACACAATACAAATGATTCAAAACATAATCCTATCATACAGCTCTAAAATATGAAAAATGGAACATTTGCAGATATTTACTCAGTCCTAATGTCAGAGCTATAGGGCTGCTTTGGCCTCTGGGCCCAGGCGTATGCCGGTCTCCGTGTCTCTTGCGGCGACAGGGAGAAAGAATGATGTGAATATTATTCCTCTCTGAGTGGCATTAGAAGCCCTCATGGTTTCGACGACAACTTTATCGCCAAGGCGATATGAAAACGGAAAGCTCGAAGCTCATATTCAACGATGATTGACAATTACGGCCATATAATTCTCCACTGTCATCTCTATGCGACGGCTCTCTCTCTCTCTCTCTCTCTCTCTCTCTCTCTCCCTCCCTCCCTCCCTCCCTCCCTCTCTCTCTCTCTCTCTCTCTCTCTTTGCGGTGACATCTCTCAGATAGAGAAGGATAAATATGTCATAGATCAAACCACAGGCTCCACAGCTCCCGCTGGGATAATCTGCCATTCTGCAGCGGTTCAGTATTCATCATTAGATTGGGAACTAGAGAGAGGTCACGGCACCAGGTAATTTCTCCCAATCTCTCTCCCCCTCCTCTCACCAACCCCCAACCCCCCCCCCCCCCCCCCCCACACACACACACACACCCCTGTCTCTTTCTCTTTTCGGCGTCCCAGGACAGACACCTCGTGAAAAGGCTGCTCATCTGTAGCAATAAGGCTGCATGAAGATGAGATCTCAGTACCCCCCACCCCCCCACCCCACCCCCCTGTTGTATCCAGAGATAACCACATCTGATGTCAACGTTCTGCCTTTTTTCCTCTGCCTCCCGTTGTGCGGCGTGACTGTCAGACGGTGATTTATTAGGACTCCTGCGCTCTAACTCTGCTTTCGTCAGCTTTGGCCGTTATGACAGCTCCTCTGTTAATTACCAGCCTTAATGAGACGCTGGTGCTTGGGTGGACATGACATTTGAGGCGTGTCATCGGGGAAGGAAAAAAAAAAAAACAAAAACAAAAAAACGAAAAAAAAAAAAAAACACAAACAAATGAAAAATTTCATTAGCAAGAAGTGACAGCTTCTTTTTTCATCTGGTTACAGTGTTCAGACTGAACTAAACTTCTCATTATTTGTGTGACATAAAATGAACCACAGAGTTGGGTTTTTTTTTCTTTTTAGCTTAGATTATTTACTTAACACTGTGTGTGTGTGTGTGTGTGTGTGTGTGTGTAAGTGTGTGTGTGTGTGTGTGTGTTTATATGTGTGCGTGTGTACCTATGCATATGTGTGTATACACGTATGTGTGTGTGTGTGTGCGTGCACGCGCAAGCTGTACCAAACATATCAATTATTCATCTTTGTTAGTCTTGTTATTACCAGCTCTCCTGACACTAAATGTTGAGCTGAATTTGAAGGCAGCTAATGATCAATGGGCCTTGACGCATGTGTATGTGGATAGGGCCATGACAGCGCTGATTATGCTTACTGTGCTCTTCCCCTAAATATAGGTTCTCTGCCATCCCGTGTGTCAGGATGAGTGTTACCGTGTGTGTAGGGAGAGTGCTTCATCTGCTGACAGCACAGGGTGTGGCTACGTGGTCTAAATTAGAGGAAAGTACAGTACTACACAGAGAGAGAGAGAGAGAGAGAAAGCGAGCGCCGAAGCAGAGAATTTTGTAGATATCATTTTCGATTGCTGAGCAGTCTTTTCTACTGTGCGTACCTTTGCGCACTTATCATAATGTTGACATTTTACGGGCGATAGGTCCGGTAAATATGACTCTTGTGTAGATAACCTCATTCTGCTGTGGTATTTGATACTAAAAATGAGAAAACCAAACAGAAAGGGTGTAAAACAAATTGACCAAGAGGCTTATGATCACACCTTTTTGAAAGGTGTGTCTTTAAATCGTAAGCAGTCTAGTTTTTTTTTTTTTTTCTTTTTTGTCTACAAGTTAGCCCTGAATTCTGGGTAAACTGCAGGAAAAATCGAACAGAAAACTGATGGTTTCTTGGACTGTTCAGTTCCTGTAGCGACATCACAACCGCTGTAATACAGAAGAATGATTTAATTTTTTATTTTCATCATTCTAAATCATTGCTCATGTCACATTATCAAAACAACACTGTTAACACAAAACACGTAAATGAGTCTTTCTCATCCATGAGTTTTAATTTGCCGTGATTCGCCTTCGCCTGCCAAATCTTACGCTTTCTTCGAGGCCATTCATTATTATGTTTCACTCTCTTTCTCTGCCTTTGATTCCCCATTTCTGTAATTCTTTTATTTTTCCATTTTCTATATTTCTCATCTTGCCAAATCATATTTCTCTCCCTCCCTTCCTTCCTTCATACTCTCTTTCTCTCTCTCTCTCTCTCTCTCTCTCTCTCTGTCTCTCTCTCTCTCTCTCCATAAATGATTTGTGGGGATTTGCTTAGCTGTCAGTCAGTCAGGTGGATGATGGTGGTCTGGCGTGGTCTCTGCATTGATGAGATAACCACTCCTGTCTCAGTCTGAAGCATGGAGATTTATTGAGCTCCTATAAACTGATGCCTTAGCCATCACATTCAGCCAAATAGACTCTCCTCCCATATGCGTTTATTCTTATTGCTCCCAGAGAGATGCAAAATGGGCCTCCGTAACCACCCCCCAACCCCCCACCCCTTCCCCCAGAGAGTCCAATAGCTGCCAAAGAGTCCTGCCAGGCAGTGTGTGTCATTACTGTCTATTAGATAAAGAGGGAAATGCGGCCTGGTAGGGACCACACTCATGATGACAGTCATTTAACTGACTGACAGGGTATCATTCAAGAGCCACCGCAAAAAAAAAAAAAAAAAAAGACAAACGGAACCCGCTCACCATTTTTTCATCCCTGTTTAAAAAACATTTGTCTTTTTTTTTTCTCTCTTTCTTTTCTAGCTTATTAGAGATCTGTAGTGGTTTTTGGTCGATGTTGTAAACAGCGCTATACAATCTGAACCTTTTCTTTCGGAGACTTTCACAGATAAAGAAGCTGTGATTTCACAGTAGGACAACATGAGTTTTACTCCAGTTCTCTCTCTCTCTCCCTGACGTTTTTGAGAGGTTGTTGCGACGGTGACGTGAAGATATTCTTGAGTTTAGAGACATTAGGACTAAATCGCTGATTAAAACGTTTCGAATGATGCCGGTGTTTAACGTTAAAATGACTGTTGTGAACGACCAGCGACATATTTACGTGTGAGGTATGGTGTTGCGTTTTTTTTTTTTTTTTTTGTGTCATCACCTGGACACGGTCTGTACGCTGTAAACAAGAAGTAGCTCAGGTTTAAAATATACAGACTTTTATCCACAGCACACACTGAGCCTGGAGGGGGTAACGTGCAGTGGTTAATTTAGCGTAAAGGACCCATATGCACAGGACGAGCTGAAAGTGTCTTTTCATACCTTTCTTTAAAAAAAATAAATAAATAAAAAATAAGGGGGGGGGGGGCGATCATGTCCTCTCTCAGGTCTTTGTCCCTCAGTCTGCTTATGGTCTTCAGTTATTCTGCATGAAAAACAAAACAAAACAAAACAAAACAAAAAAAAAACCAAGTCTTCCTTTGTGTCAGTTTTTGTTTATTAATTTCTGTTTTTTTTCTATACGTATTCTTTCTATTTTCATCTCTCTTTTCTGTCCCCTTTTATTGCTCGTGCTACGTCACTTCTGTTTACATGTGTTAGTTGTGTAATGATAGTATTATAAAGACATATAAATTATGGATTTACATCATAATGATATAATGAATTATATGCTCAGTACACAGTAAGACGGAACTGTCCCCTCCATTACTGAAGGACACGTCTGTGCAGGTGAGTGAGTTTTAACTAATTTTCCTCTGGTAAGCAGATGTGTAATTATTAAAATCGGGTTGAGAGATTTAGGATATGATTGGATGTGATTTAAGAGATCACAGCTCTCATTGGTTACATCTTTTGAGTTGTGTGCCGTGGTTGGTTCCTTTTCATCTCATTGCTTCCTAAAGTGTGACATTTTTGTCCTCCTTTCACACCAACAGTCCTGCCAATCCCTCGTCATTAAATATTCAAGGAGTCGTTGTGTGCAATGATTTTCTGTCTCTTTGTATCTTTACAACTTGTAGTCTCCCTTTCCATTTTCTCTTAGGTCACATGCTGTCAGACTGAGTCAGTGTCACAGTGCGATGGTTCTCCCTCTATGGTAACCACAGGATAAAATGAATGCTGATGCTTTGCTTTAGTAGACAGGAGTATGGTTATTCTTTCAGTACAATTATACCTCCTGTAGTCCTAAAATGGTTTGGTGTTGTCTAATTGATTGGCATTGAATCACGGTGTTTCGCTTGGGTGGTTTGAAAAATCATTGTCTCTCTCTCTCTCTCTCTCTCCCTCTCCAGCTTTATAGGTCTGTGTTTTTGCTTTGTTTATTTGTAATAAAATGTCTCACGTGTCTATAGATAAAAAGAGTGTAATTATCATATGTGACATCATCTTTCTGTATACTTTCTTTATACTTTCTGCTATAGCTAATAAATAATACCTGTTTGTTCTAGATTCGCCATTGCATCAGAATGATCTCCATCCTTCATTATAAGGTCAAAATCTGTTCTAATTAGCATATATCACAAGCTTTCTCAAGTCACGTGATCCTCCAGGGCATCTCAGAGACATTCCTTCCGAGGAGGCGAAACAGTAACTCCCAATTCCTCGTTTTTTGCTGCTTCTGTAATGACTTGACCCGAACAGTTTCACCTCTGGCGAATCGGCCCGGGTTGACCTCTCATGGGTGGGTTCATTACCCAGCTCTGGCCTTGGGCCACATTAACTCTTACGCTGGTGACACATGGACAAATGCTCCTGCCATTCAGAACCTGTAATCTGTTTCCTTAGCCCTGGCTTTTCATTGGCTGATGAGACCATCCAGGTACGGGTTGTCTGCAGGTATGATTTACCAAGGTTAAAGTCAGGTGACATTCTTCCCCCTGTGTCTTGCTGACTGAGGTGTTGGGCTATTTGCTGTTGTAAAATGCTAGTTGGACGGGCCACCTGGTTTGGGGAAGTTCACCGAGTTCTTGTGGTGGTAACTTTTTTTTTTTTCCTCCTTTTTGTGAGTGCTTTCATTTATGTTGCTCAACAAGTCTTTGTTACAGCACATTTCAGCCCTTTTTTTGTGTGCATATGACAGCTTCAGTGTGTTTTTATTTTCTTTTTTTTTTTTAATCACATTTTGATTGTACATATTGGTGATTATCAATTCTCAGTCTGTCAAGATGCCGGTGCTTTTTGTGGCGCGGTAAGGTTTATTGTCTGAGTTAAACAAGTGCTTGTCCACACTTAAAGAATTCTATCACCTTTCTTATTCCTTGAAATCTATCACAAAATCACACTCTTCTCTCATTCAGACTGATCTGTCTTGGCCTGTTTTTCTGTTAAGAGACAAACCCAATTACAAAGTAGTGACGGAACCAGCTCGGTCTTCTGTTAGGTTCATTAAATCAAACCAAATAATAATAATAATAATAATAATAATAATAATAAAACATACGCAGAAGTGCTGAGTGGCTGATTATGATCAGACAGTGACAGGGAAAAGCGAGCCTTAGTCTTTATTTGTTGTGTTGTATCACAGGAGACTGAGAGAGAGAGAGAGAGAGAGAGAGAGAGAGAGAATAATAGACACATTCAGTGTGTCATTCTCTTCCTGTTGAGATTTAAAGACTCATCTGAGAGGTTTTACAGTCTTCTGAAGGAGTTCCTTTAATGAACAGTGTGGACATTTGGAATATTTACTTTGTTCCTCAACAATAAATGAATCACATCGTGGTTCTTTGTGAAGAACAACATTTTTTACTTTGTTAAGATACGGAAATCTCAACTGTGTAAAGTCTGAAGGGGCTGCCACTTTGATTCACTGTGAAGATGAATGTGTGATTTTGCATGAACTGTATGTGCCTAGGGTTAATACTATTATCCGTGATAAAATAACTGCTGGAGAAATGGCCAGTGCCTCCTCTGTTCACTGCAGTAAAATGCCTTGACTCCGTTTGACTGACAGATCTCCACAAAAGCACTTCTTTGGGTTGTTTGTGAATCAGGAAACCAAATACCAGAGATATTTAAAATGCATTGAGCGGGGTCATGGGAGGCTGTCAGTGGCATGGGAAGACCTGTAGGTTTGTGTATTTTATTTGGGTAAAATATTTGTGGGAGGAAAAATATATTGAATTTATGATCTCAGAGTCCAGGTCCTCATATTAATAAAGATTTTAGGAGATTGTTTGCTTGTAGTAGTGCATGATGGGATGTTTTTTTATTTAAGGAAGTCTTCAGAGCGGGAGAGGTCGTGACCCCCGAGGTTGGATGAAGTATCATCGAAACTGACCTTCCTCTGTCTCTCTCTCTCTCTTTCTCTCCCTCTCTCTTTCTCTCTCTCTTTCATTTATGGAGAGTTGTTCCTGTCTCTCCGTTTGACTGAGTCTGAAGTGGTGGATGCACAAGCCCACCCCTGGGTTACTGGACGTACGATGATGGAGAATATTGGAGATTGTATGAATAAAAAGATTTGGGCCAGGAGCAGGTGACAAAGTTCAAACTGTCCCTCCGAAACGTCAGGTTTGTGAAAGACCGTCAGCAGGGTTTGTGGAGGAGACGGAGTGAAAGAGGAATTGGAAACGAATGCACTTGGCACTTCTCTTCTTTTTGTCTGACATTCTTTTGAAAAAGAAAAAGAGAGAAAACAGAAGAGAAGCCTGTATAGTCTTCTCTCTGCCTTTTTCTTGACTTTTTCTCTTTCCTTTGCCCCGTCCTGGGAGTCATTACAACTTTGGTGAATATTTCATAGGTGTCAATAGCTCACCCCTCATCCAGTTGACAAATACTCTTCCCCTCCGTTCACTTGCTCAGGGAATAAATAAATCAGCTCCTACAGCCTGGAGATGGCAGCTCTGACGGCGGGTTTGTCTGCTTTCCACTCTCTGAAGATGAGAGTTGGGAAACTAGATCCAACAGATTCTCTGGGTTATCGCCCGCTGATATGGGCTTTCATAGAAAATTCTCTCTTTATAAAAAAAAAAAAAAACAAGTGGAAAAACCCCTCTCTGTTGAAGAGACCTGTTCTTAGAGGTGCTCTGTGCTTTGGGAAGCTGAATTAGTTGTCAGTTAGTTATGTTTCTCTCTCTGCGGCCGATTGTTTGGAAGAACAACGAAGGGAGACGTGGCCTGAGTAGACGTGTTCGCGATCGGGTTTAACCTCGAGAAAACGACCGTCAGACCAGATTTCAATCTTAGATCGTTTTTCACATAAATCTTCAATGTAAAACAGTTTTCAATGAATCTAACGATTTCCTTTTAATTACTGTTTTGTGACTTGTTTTCAAACACTTATGTAAATCTCTGTGATCGCACACACACACACTGTGAATAGTGAGCAGTGAATTTTTCCTCTGAAAACCACTTGAAAACAGATGAAATGTTCCTGGTTTAAGATAAGTCCTAGTGAATAGCTAAAGTAAAAAAGAAAAAAAGAAGAAGCAGTGATCTTGTTTTGTGAAGTGTCTTTACCTTTTTGTTTAAACCGACGTCCGTACGTCCCCTGGCCACTCTAGCTCTCTCTCCAGGTGTTACACAGGAGAAAGGATAGCCTACAGGCTCTATATGTCTTATAAAGCATAGGTTTCGCCCTCTTCATCTTCCTCTTCCTCTTCTCATCTCCCTCCTTCCCTTCTTCTGTTTCTCTCTTTTTCTTTCTCTTTAGTTTCTTGTTGACCTTTCATTTGGACCTCTGTAGTCTTACGCGTGTAACAACAATTGTGAATGAGTGGAGAGACCATCTACACACACACAACATCTTGAATTTTATTTTTCCACTGCTCTCAAAAGAACAGTCAGCACACTTGGACTGACTAATGTAAAGACACAAAAGCACCTGACAGTCTAACAACACCTGTCTTACACTGACATTAAAGGAAACATTCTGTGTTCTCTTCCGCAGAGACTACTGTCTCGTCCAACGTTGTTTTAACGGGTAAAAAAGAATTTAGAATGTTGAATATCTTCAATCTGACAGAGGGATTCTTTTCACCATAGGTTTTGTCTTGCCAGAGGTAAGGGGTTTGGGTTTGATATTCCATCTGGTCTTAAGCTATTGTTGTTATGGCCAGCCTTACCTCTTTAGATTAGGCTGCCGATAACACATCCACTGCACCTTAGTACCTTTCTACATTTTCGTTTCAACCTGCCACTCATGTCTGTTTGAACTATATTCCCTGATCCAAGGAGCCCAACAAATGCCCCTTGCTTGTTTAAATAACCGAAGATCTCACATTGCAGAAGCTCAAGGAAACCTGATAGAAAATGAAATCCACAGCCCTGTTGATGAGAAGTGATGTGATCTGTTTTCTCTAGGTTTCGCCCAAATCTCCTGAAGACCAGGAGGCCAAGACGCTGTCTTAGACGGACCTACGCAGTCTTGGTCTGAAGTCAAACTTCAATCACAGAGTCTCAGGGTCGTATCAAATGGATCAGAAGGGTTTAGATTGAAGCATTGATTAGTTTGACAGGCATTTTGAATAAGGTGTGTTTGTGAAAAATAAAACCTTTTGTGCATATTATGAAAATCAAACGATCAAGTAATCATTTAATCAATCATTCAATCAGTCTGATGAATTCTCAGTGGGGAATTTGAAAATTCACAGTTGCATGATAATTCATTGATTACTGATTTCATTATGGGAAATTATCTTGCTGAAAAGGTTGTTAGTGAACTTGGCATAATGAGCATCTAATATGAAATCAGTAGTATACTTTTAATATATTCTTAATATTCCTGAGAAATTTTGAGTAATTTAACTTTAAGAGTGTTTCTCTCATTCTTCAATTGAAAATATGAACGTATTGCAATGGAGGGAATACTTAATATCTGTACTATAAATCAAAAAATATAAAATGTTCATGAAATCCTTAAAATACTTTTCATTTTTCATTTTCAGTGTTTACCTTTGGTCCGTAATGATCTCATAAATCCTTATTTGCTGTTTTGCTATCAATAATATGAACATTTTTTAAAGTACTGAATATTTACTCTGCTTCTCTGAGGAGTCATTGTCTTTGGATACAGAACATCCAGTTCTTCTTCTCTCAGAGGAAGTTTTCAGTAACTTCCCTTTTAAATGATGCTCAAATGAAAAAAGTTGACTGTCGGAATTCTAAGCGGAGCTTTTATTTTACCCATGAGCACTCATGTTTAACTTTTTGACTCTGACTGAAATGTTAAGCCACAGTCCAGTAGTACAAGCTCTTATTTCATCAAGGTGAACACACATGTTGTGTTAGTGCATTGTCTCTCTGTGTGTGTGAGTGTGTGTGTGTGTGTGTGTGAAGGGGGGATGTGCTGTAGCAGAGGGCACTTTATTTCATCAGTACAACAGTATGAATTGTCACACCATGCCTCTAAACCTCACAACACCACAACATCATGAGCCTGCAAAGGGAATCTGAAGTACACTCAGTTTAGTGCTAAAACACACACCGATGTGTGTGTGTGTGTGTGTGTGTGTATGTGTGTCCGTGTGCGTGTGCGTGTGTGTCCGTGTGTGTGTCAGTGTGCGTGTGTGTGCATGCGTGTGCATATGTTTGTGTGTGTGTGTGTGTGTGTGTGTGTCTGTGTGCGCGTGTCCGTGTGTGCGTGTCCGTGTGTGTGCAGGCGTGTGTGTGCACTTGTGCATATGTTTGTGTGTGTGTGTGTGTGTGTGTGTGTGTATTTGTTTGTGTGTGTTTTTGTGTCTCTGTATGCACCAGTTAAGAGACTGAGCTCATAGGGGCCTTGTGCCTGCGTTGGTATTTCATTAGCGTTTGTGTGTTAAAACAGCATGTGCCTCAGACATGGTTCTTGAGGGAGCCTAACATGCCCCTGTTTCCAGGCTCCAAGCAGAGTCGTGTAGCTGCACAGTGCCGGAGCTGGAGCCCCTGGGCTAAGTCTGGGTTCTGGGTGATGTGCTATTTGGCAAGGTTGTGTGAGTGCTGTAGGACAGCTCCTCAGGCTATGCATACATGTGTTTGAGAGCTTGCATGTCTGTGATGGGGT
Organism: Chanos chanos; assembly: GCF_902362185.1. Classification (NCBI taxonomy): domain Eukaryota; kingdom Metazoa; phylum Chordata; class Actinopteri; order Gonorynchiformes; family Chanidae; genus Chanos; species Chanos chanos. The sequence goes on from NC_044507.1 coordinate 5,201,700, forward strand.
GTCACTCACAGAAGAGCTCTGTGTGTGTGTGTATGTGTGTGTGTGTGTGTGTGTGTCCCAAAGCACATTCAAGCCATACAAAAATACACAGTACGATCTGGTCTGTACCCTGTGAGGACATTATTATGATCACACATTTTTTACAACACTCGTGTGAACATGATCATTGAATAAAACGTATCATCATAGAACGACTAAAAATCAATCAATAAAAAGTCATAAATGAGCACAGTAGCTCAGGAGTGCTAACCTCATATGCAGAAGACTGTGACTGTCCTGAGTAAGAACAACTCTCTGCTGATGTGTCTTGAAGGAAGACAAACTCCAAGACTAGCGCTGACACCACAGACAGGTGAGCACTGACGCAGACAGACAACCTTCCGCTTTCTCTGGCCGAGCGTCTCAGCGAAAGTAGAGAGCGGTAAATTTCTATGCATTTTTGATTTGAGTTTGTGACGTCAGATGGTTTATGTTGGACCTGTTGGGTGCAGAGTTTTCTGTGGGCTCTTTAACGCATGGATGGATGGTAAGATAGTAAGTGAAGGGTTTTCTCTCTGTGAGCACTGCTTGTATTTACTCTCAATCACCGCCCGCTGTAAGGTTGGTGGTGTCGGGAAGAATGGACCCTGCTACAGTTTAACTCCATCCAGTGTAATATTTAACTTTTTTTTTTGTAGCGTAACATCTCTGATCTACCCCTTAGAGAGGTGTTGAAGCAGGGTACTGTGAATTCAGGGGGGGCTTTTGTATTTGTAGAGTTGGACAGAGGGCAGAACAGTAGCTCTGACTTCACTCTGCTCGAAGAGTTAGGCTGAGGCGGCCTCTCTTTTCCCTGTGTTACACACACACACATACACACATACACATACACATACGCACATGCACACACACACACAGACTTGCATACACACAGACATGCAGAGACACGCACACACTTCTAAACACACACACACAAACACACACAGAGACAAACGCGCGCACACACACACACACACACACACACACAAAAAAAAAAAATTTCCCATCAATCTCCTCATTTTCACAAATAAATAAATTTATCATAATCATCATCATCGTCATTATTACATTTAAAATGCTGAACATTCGCGTTCTTTGAGCTGTGTATCATTATGGATGTGCGGTGGATTGAATGTGTTAATGTGAGTAGACATATCCCAAGTGGTGTTTTTTTTCTCACTCATTTTATTTATCATGTTTCTCTCAAGATTTTGAATCATTAATCTTTTGGTATTCATCTTTTCATATTGTACTGTGTTGTATTTACTCAAAAAAAGAAAGAAAAGAAAGAAAGGAAGAAAAAAATCTCTTTGCTTAACCCCAGGATACATTAGCTGTGAAATCAGGTAAATTGACTGGGTTGCAGTGCAGTAATGACAGAAAACATCATTTCAAGCCAATTAATCAGTCTGAGTGTGGCTTTAACTCTTTGACCTTACATCCGTTCCACTGCCCCCCCCCTTCTTCTTCTCTTCCAATCTCTCAATGACAATTTGTTCATTTGTGTAAAAGGATGTTTACCAATGAGAGAGGGTTCAGAGTCCAACAACTGTGTATTATAATCATTATTATTATTATTATTATTATTATTATTTAATCTTACCCTCACATACTAAACGATGCAGCAATCTTTAATTAAGAGTGACTAAAAGTCATGGGATTTTCAGAGGTCTGTCTTTTTCATATCGGCAATTACACTCCAATCTTGCAGTGAACCCACCTGTAAAATTATATTAGACATGCCATTTCCCATGGTCAAGTATAGAGCTACCCGGAGAGGAAATCCTATTCTCGGTGTTTGATTATTTAATCTGGGAGTGATCCTGTGCCTCGCTTACTTATCAAGGTCATGGGAATTTCCAGAATGTGCTCTGTAAACACAACAAGTTATCTGCCTTTCTGAACGGAGGCAGGGACATTTGTTCACGAGCTTGTCCCAACTGCGCAAGTATGAATCACATTCTATAAATGCTGTAACGCTGTCACTCATTTCAATTAGAGTCACAGGGACAATAAAAAAAAAAAGTTTTGACTGGATGAGGAGCGTTCGTGATCGTCGCGACAACCATAACAGAGGGCACTAAGAGCAGCTTAAAATGTAACACAGTTGGTGCGTTTGGAACTGTTAATGGTCTGGGACAAATAGTCAAAAACATTTAAATGTGCTAATAGGATAAATGTATTAGGTATTAACAAATGACCAACAATTATTGACAAGCAATACAGGAACATTAGAAATCCATACATTATGACTCACTAAGCATGACCAATGAGGAAAGAGTCTGTTTGCTAATGCACACAGTGAATTGCCCTTGTGTTGTTAATGTGACTGGTCTGTTAGGTATCTGCCGTCTCATTTTGGCAACTGAAGGTGAAATTGTGCCTTATTAGTTCCCACACAGAGGCGACATTCTGAGCGATGATGCAGAGAAACATACAAAGCCGAGAACATTAAGGGCAGTTGTTTTCCGGCCCCCTTGCTACTGTCCCGTGACAGCGGACAAGGTGAAGACTAAAAAAGGGCTAAAATGAAGGTCAAAAAAAAAGAATGGCTAAAAAAGCAGGGCATAACTTTTTTTGTTGAAAATTGTTAAACTGTAACTCGTGTGTGACTGAAATATTCTGCATTCTTAAGTCACGCAGCAGAGAGAGAGAGAAACTCAGCTGCACTCTTCAGAGATCTGTATTACAATCTCTATTAAAGTAAACTGCTTGTAAACTGCACATATCTTTAGGTGTATTAGCAAATCTGATTATTCTCATTTCGCGCCATGAAATCTTTCTTAATTGGGATGATATTCGATGAGACACAACTGCCAAACAAATTGTGAACAGACCGTCATGCTAGTTAACATGTCAGACCCTCCTAAAAATGTGATTCCATCTGAGGCAGTGAATTTACCATTCTTCCACACTGAAGCTATTCTCCTCGTTTAATGAAAGCCTTCATAAAATATCTCCCTAAACAAGAGACAGAGAGAGAGAGAGAAAAGTAAGGCTTTTCTAAAAGGTTTGATAAAACATGGTCTCCCTGGGTCCTGTTTCCTGCCTTTTCTCCTGCGAGACAGAGCAAAAAGAGGGAGAAAAGGCATGAAAAGCCTTCTATTTCCATAATAGTTCGGTAACTTTGGTTGAAAGAAGGTGGAGTAAGACTAGTGAGGACAGGTCTTATAGAAAAGAATGAATGGCAAAAAGTCTCCAAGCTGCCCTTCAGCCCTGCAGCCCAGACTCGCTGCTTTTGTGATTTGGTGAAAGCGTTTCCCCCTCTCTAAACTCAGATATAAACAGGCATGAAATCGGTGTCCTCCTCCCTCCATTTAGGCTCTGTCCATCAGATGGGCACTCTCCATTGCGTCTTTGTCCGTTACTCTTCTCACACTGGCAAAGGCATCGAAGACACGTTGGCGTCATTTTTTTTTTTTTCTTCTGTGGTAGCATAGCTCTGAGTCTGTTTAATATGGTAACGTTATTTTGTTTTTGTTCTCACAGAACTAATTATCTCAAACCGAATCAAATACATCCCAAACCTGCTTCTCTGTCAATATATTTACAACTGACTATGGTATAAAAGGTTATAAAAACGGAAATTGTTTTTTAATATGCTGGATCAATTTAATTGTTAAAGAAATATATGGGAAATATTGCACATTAACATATATAACTGTTGTTGTGATGACATCGAACAATCTGTTTAAAGCGTTAAATAGCTTACTCCGTCTTCGCATTTACGTTTCGGCCATTTTGACTTATCGGGAATCCAAATTATTTGATTAATGACAATTGAAAAACCAAAGCTGAAATATCTCTGTCAGTGGTACACAAAGTGTGAAAATGGTACAAGAGCTAATCGGCAGAATTATTATCTTGGTGTTGGGACGGCAGACAGGCCTACTGCCTGCAGCGGAATGCTTTCTGTTCTTATGCTAGACCTCAGTTCCAAAATCACATAATTACATCATTTATATCTTGTTAGCTAGTTCAAGACTTATCCAAGTCCCTTGCTGATGGGCGCCGAGAAATAAATACTTAGGCTATGTCTTTATAACAATTCAGTTTGATAGGGTCCTATTTATCCATTTAAAAGTAAATTATTTATTAACTCTTCCAGTGACGTAAACGACATATTTGTTGAAATGACGAGCCAAATGTTCAGCCGCCATTAGCTATTCATTTAACAAGGTTAACATTAAAATGTAACAAAGTTGTCCTAAACAACAGTCTTTTTTTCGCGCTGGTCTTGTTTTGTAGAATGTGTGATTTTTTTCTGCCCTGTAGAAGGTGCTCTAACGTTAAATTCTCTACCAGTCTCCAGCTCCTTGCTTAGATCCACAGAAAACCAACATCCTAAAAAGCCCTGTGTTAAGTTGCGGGCAATCCATGAGAGTAAAATGTAGTTGTGAGTGTACATCAGTTAGACAAGCCATTAAAATGTTTGTTGTTTAAAGCAATAAAGCAAATATTCTCAGGTGTTAAAACTGCGAATGTTACATACTTTACAAAGGCTTACTGAGCAGAAGTGATACTGGAGACAATGAATACTCTAGTTTGGTGTGACTGGAGTTAGAAACGCAAGATTCGCTTTGATATAAACTCAGTGTTAACTAATTCAGAACGGTTCTCCCACGCTGGCGATGCGCGTGCGGCGTGCATGTTTTAAATCAGTATCTTTTAGAGAAATATTGCAAATCCAGTAGGAAAACAAAGAAACAAAGAAGCAAACAAAGCATTATTTTGAATTGTTGGAATTTAAAACGTAGGCTGTGACCAGGGAAATGTGTAACTTCATTTTAATATCCAAAATATATACTTTTGAACAATTTGGTTTTTCAAGTATATACAATTCCATTTTCAAAAGCATTTAGCCGTAATCGGCGTTTACCCCGGACACAAAATCAATTAGCTTCAAACAATTAGTGGATCAAGACACAAGCTTTACAGATAAATGAGGTGTGGTTTCAAACTTAAACCTTTAGGTTTCTTTCTTTATGGACTTAAAAGTAATGATGATAAATAAAAGATATAGCCTATAGCCTACACATAACATTTGAATTCTGAAAGACAAGCACATTTTGGAATTTACCGTCCAATTTACAATCTGCCAGATATTTATGTTATCAAAACGAAAGAAGAGACGATGATGTGTTGAATGGTCGATATTTCAAGTGGAAATGAACGAAGACAATTAGAAGAGTACGTCGAGCATCGACTACCTCATCTAAATTGAATTTACCTCAGCTTCACTGCCTTTCACCTCCTCAAAAGCACAGAACTTCTCAAGAATGATCAGTAACCAAATAAGTTAATTACCACGGAGCTTTCCTAATGACCACATTTCCGTTTGCATCAACAGATTAACCCCTGTACGCGGTCTCTTGGTTGATTTTTTTGATTTACATTAAGAATAAGATATCACACATCCCTTAAATATCTGATAGAAATGAGGCATATTGTATCAGTTGTGTGCGAATGATCGGCCGATGTACCGCCATCGTTGTTATTTTATGTGTGTATTAAAAGTGGTTATGACAAACAAGCACAATGAAACTTTAATCGATAAGTTAGCAATATAAACATATGTACTCTGTATTATCTACTTACATGGTAGTGGAAGTGCCAGCCTGCAACATCCAGTCTATAACAATTTCATTTTCTCTTTTTTTTAAAAAAAAAAAATTAATAACTGCTTTCTCTTAGTTCCTCAAAATAATACCCTACTGTTATGCAATACCAACAATTTCAAGTGTTATACTCCTGCAATGAGAAGTAGGATTTTTTTTTAATAAAGACAAGTAATTAATTTTCAGTCAAGTTGGAAAAGACCTGTGGCTCACAGTATGTTTTGACTCTTTGCATCTCTGAGCCTGTTAAAAGCATGGCTGTTTGCTGAGGCCTGATTTGCGAGTCCGAGGTAATGGTTAGTTAATGCGATTTGATGGGCTGAAAATGCCATCTTTGTCCAGTTCTGAAGTTTGCCAACTGGGCAAGCAATAGCTTTCTGAGACATCAGAAGTGTCTGACAGGGCGCCTCACTGTTCACGCTCACTGATGTCGACTTTTTAGGATTGTCCGGAGCTGTGGCAGTCTCGGCTAAAGACCAAATTTTGGGCTTTGGGGTTGGACTTGAATTCCTCAACGGCTCGGGCGTGGGGCTCTTTTTAAGCTCCTCTCGCTTGTCCGCGTTCAAATCAGAGTCTCTGCCTTCTTTTATCACGTTGTTTAGAAATCTTTGCTCGGGCACTCGCGCGTCCTCATCGGAAATATCCGAATCGCTCCTGTCAAGCGTTTTCGAGCCTGACTTGAGATCGTCCTGATAATCAGAGTCCTCTTTGCTCTCGATGTTTTCGGTGTCGATGTTTTCCAAATCGATTTCCTCGTCGTCCTCTCTCTTGTCGTCCTCCTCGCCCTCATTGTCGCTGTTATAGACGTTCCCGTCCTCGTCTGTCCGGGTCTTTGGAACCCAGGTCATTTTATTCTCCTTCTTCAGCCTTCGTCGAGCGTTGGCGAACCAGGTGGACACCTGGGTGAGAGTCATCTTGGTGATGATGGCCAGCATGATCTTTTCCCCCTTGGTTGGGTACGGGTTTTTCCGGTGCTCGCTCAGCCAGGCCTTCAGGGTGCTGGTACTCTCCCTGGTGGCATTTTTGGGGCGCGACAGGTCACCAAACTGATACTGCCCGTAGGGATAAAAGGGCGGATGGGCCTGTGGAAATCCGGGGTGTTGAATGCCCGGACTGTCTTTCAGTTCGTACTGAGCACCCTGCGAAGACAAGGGCATTCGCGTGAATATATGAAGAAGCTGTGTATTAAAGCTGAAAATGATCATAAGTTATCAAGCAAAGACATGCTACGTGCAACGAAATTCCTCTGTATGGTGCAAGAAATAAACTTTTTTTTTTTTTAACCGTCACAAACTTATGGGCTAATGAAATTAAACAAGTGATGAAAAATAAGAAATCATTTAAAATTAAAATGTAAAAGTATTTAAAACATAAACAATAAAAAGTCACAAAACGAGTAACAGTAGGCTACATATTAAAAGTGCAGTAGCCTAGTCTTTTTAGTCGCACGAATTACAGCATAGGATCTGACAGTAGCTAATAATGTTGCGTCCGCGATAGGCTGCACTGTCAAAGAAGAGTGAACGTTTTTTTTAAAGATAGTGAGCACTTACCAGCTGATTCAAAATAGAAACATCAGTTGAATAAGGAAGGAAAGCTCCATATCCTTGAGTGGTCGCGAAGGGTGATCCATACATGGTCGATAGCACATTGGAGAGGGTGCCGGACGGATTTAACTCCGTGCCGGTTCGACCACTGCCTACCCCGTGACGTTCCGTGGAGTATAGCGGTCTTATATACTGATAACCGAGTTGCGGCATAGACATGTTCGTACCAAAAGGTCCCAGGAAGTACAAAGAGTCGGGAGCCTCCCCAGTGGCACAAATTATCCGTTACACAGTTGGGACTTGAAGCGGGTGAAGAAAGTCTTCGTAGTTGGACCGATGAAAACGGTCCCGCACGCACTCTCCTCTCTGACTTGCCTATTGATCTGGGTGGACTAAGGTCAGGTCCTCACAGATTGCCTCAGATTATTAAGAGCGCCTCTTGTGATTGACATTTCTAGTCCTTCTCAAGCCCCTCCCACCCTGAGAACACTACCAGACACACAATTCGTTTACCCACCTCTCTCTCTCTCTCTCTCTCTCTCTCCCTCCCTCCCTCCCTCTCTCTCTCACTCACACACACACACACACACACTCACACACACGCACACACACACCTCACACACCTATCAGCTGCCAATAATCTGAAATATGATATTCTGTAATCATTCCATAATTTATTTGCAACAAGAGGGACAAAGAAATCCGTGAAATTAACAATAAGTTACTGCTCCTGAAATGGATTCCCCGTGTGATAATACTCACGCTAGTGCTTCACCGCTCAAGAGGGTGTTTTTAAATTTGAAGCAGTAGTTGTTGACGAATATCGAAAACGAAGGACAGAGTTTGATTTGACATGACGAGTGTCAACATGAACCTCGCTATCTCATTTAGGATCAGGTATATTTGATACAGAAAAGGCTCATTGTTTTATTCTAAATTATAATTTTATTTATTTATTTAGATTATGAGTAAACAAAGTAAAATGGACAACGAAAAAAAATATAGCATTATAATGTGAAATATGATAGGAGAATAGTAATACTAGCATTGCAAAGTCGTAATGATCATACCAAGAACGACGAAAATGATTAAAAAAAATAAGAATAATGTTAATTCAAATAGTGAACTTTATTCATAATCATCACCGAATTTGATGAAACACAGAATTTATGTTGCGAATGGATTGGGTTAAATCATCGCAACAACAGATAGTGTATTGAAATTCCAAGAAAAAATAAATTAATTCCTTGAGAGACATATTGTTGCTTTGTACCCTAACATCATCCCGTCTGGCAGTTGTCTGAAACAGCTTTGTCGAGAGAGATTACATCACCTCCAGTTTATTTTGAACATATTAGAAATCTCTAAATCCAGTGAGGATTATTCTCCGGTTACGGGTATCTGCTATTTCTTCTTTGTTTTAATGATATCGGTTTGTTTCAGAGAACGGGTTTTGTAATCCTCTTTCAGAAGATAATTTGCTCGTCCATGCGGACTACAATGTTTAATTCAATGTCATGTTCTTAAATCATTGTAGAAAAACTAAATTCCCAAAGAAAAAAAATCTTACCAACGCCGATCGTGGTGTCTTCTGTTTTACGAGGCTCATATACTAAGTACGGGACGTGTTTGTTATATTTAGGTCATTGTACATCCTCTAAATTTTCAGAAACAGAAGAGACGGGGGTAAAATTCATTCAGATTTATTCCGCAAACTATTTTTTGTACAAAAAAGAAAGAAGAAAAGAACTGTAGTGAAGGGCCAAAGATCTAATTTACTGAACAAACATAGCTTGCCTTTAGTTTCAAATACTGAACAACCAAAGCTTGTCTTTAGTTTCAAATACTGTTGAAGACGTCACAACGAAGGGGAAAGCTTAGCCTACTGCTACATTTTCTCATCTAGTGCAATTATTTGAAAAAAAAAAAGCGTTGGCAATAGACAAATAGTTAATCAGTCTTAAAACATGATTGCTCAGAAAATGTTCTTCAAAGCTTTGTTTACTTCACTGAAAGCACTCTTCAGTTCAGCAGTCAACAAAAAAACTCTACTGTGAACATTGCGACTACTCAATAATGAAGCACGATGATTACGCCTGTTTTAAATGCCCAAGGTTCTGGTTTTTGGTTTGGCTCCTGGGCTGTAGGGCCTACTGAGTGATGGAGTCACCCTCACTCTTAACTCGCTGTCTGAGTTTTGTCTTCTTAATAAACTGCCCGCTATGTGTATCTGCATATGGATTGTCCATGATTTTTCTTTTTGATCACATTCGTCCGTCAACAACAGGCATTTATCTGTTCGCACATTCACATCGCTGAAGCAAACAATTTATATGTATCATCCACCAAGAGACACAGTGTGTGTTTGCATGTTCCGTCGACCATTCAGCTATTTTAAATATTTGTTACTCATTATTGTTGAAACGACTAACAGAACAGAGAAGGGTTTCACATCCCTAATCTGACATCACAGTGACACATAGCACATATAGTCTGTATAAGTGCTACATGGCATACACAAGGTCTTAACCAAGTGGGCTTGTGTGTGTTCCACTGGCCCTGTAAACATACCATCCCAAGGCACTGAATGAGTCTGCACCCCCCCCCCCCTCCCCGCACACACACCCCCACCCCGCACCCCATGAGCATTGAAATATCAGAGCGTGTAAACCATTCTCAAGCAGTCTATGACTTCCATGGTTTAGCATGATTTAGAATGAGTTAGTACGGTTTAGTCTGGTTTGGTATGGTTTAGTACAATTAGTCTGGTTTTGTATGGTTTAGTCTGGTTTAGTATGGTTCAGCATGGTTTGGTACGGTTTTACAATCAAAATTTTTGAATGACAAGCCTCTGTGGCTGATCTTTTGAAACCGAGATTAATTCTGTTTTTAGTTGGTAAAACCCATACTTCAATGTTCACACTGTATTTTGTCATGTATAAGTTAACATCAGGTATAATCCGTTCACTTACCGCAAATGAAAAGATATTCAACCGCAAACTGGTTCTCAAATCATGATATTTGATGTTCGGGTTTAATATGATATGCAAAAATGAGTATGCGTCTTTTTCTCATTGTATGACATGCAGTTTTCTCATCATAACGGTATGACATGCAGTTTTCTCATCATAACGGTATGACATGCAGTTTTCTCATCATAACGGTATGACGCATGCAGTTTCAGGAAGAATTTCTCTCATATTTTGCACCCGCCACAGCTCCAATACCTGTCACTATCTTAGTGTTTTTTTCTGTAGTTTTACCTGTTTCAATTTTTTATGATTGCAATTGTTTTGTCTGCTTCTTTGTAATCTCTCTCTCTCTCTCTCTCTCTCTCTCTGTCCCTCTCTCTCTCTCACACACACACCCACAAACATACACATATTTTTAAATGACTGGTATTGTTTCGCCTCTTTGTAATCACATTATGAGAGTATAGACTCATTATAAACCAAACATGCACCTTTGTGGATCATTAGAGCCAGGGTTTGAATTACGGGAGGGACTGGGGGGGGGTCTGCCCCCAACAACAGTCTTGGGGGGGGGGGGGGGGGGGGGGGGGGGGGGGTCGAAACATTTGTATATTCTATGCTACATATAACCCTGGGGAAAAGTTAACCCCGCAATAGTCACTGTAAAACTCACACTCTAAGTAGAGCTATAGGTGAAAAGACAATTTATTTTGTAATTAGCATTGGAATGAAATAAGGCACAGTATTATAGTAACATTACTATTATACTGACAGCACTTGTTTATAACTGCACTATTGAGATGTCTTTTATTTCAGTCAAAGCATCACAGGATCTACTTCCGTGTGAACAGCCGTAAGCCTGTCTCTGAGGCTGAGCTCGGTTATAAGTCTTAATAAAGTCTCTTTTACCTGAGCCCTGATGGCACCATTAGTGGCGTTAAGGCTGACCTGCAAACGGAAATCAGGAAGGGTGAGAGTAAAAGTGTTAGTGCAGATTAATTGAACATCACCTCTCTCTCTCTCTCTCTCTCTCTCTCTTTTTCTCTCCCTCTCCCCTCTCTCTCTCTCTCTCCCTGTCCCCCCCCTCTCTCTCCCCCTCTCCCTCTCTCTCTCTCTCTCTCTCTCTCCCTCCCTCTCCCTCTCTCTCTCTCCCTCTCTCCCTCCCTCTCTCTCTCTCTCTCTCTCTCTCTCTCTCTCTCTCTTTCTCTCTGTCACTCTCTCTCTGCTCTTTTTCTGCCTCTGCCTGTGTCCCTCTCTGCCTCTCTCAGGCGTTTTAACAGGCAAATGGCTGATTTGGGAATCAATACTCTCTTTTCCCTTTTAGCCAGGAGAAATAGCCCCCTTATGGCTCTCCAAATGGATGCTTTCACACTCAGTTAGTCTTAAGTAATAGAAACATTGCGTTCAGCCAAGCTGGAGAGACAGCTCATTTTCTTCTCTTTTTTTTTCTTTTTCTTTTTTCTCTTCCCTCCTTCCCGGGGCACAGATTACTCAGGTTAAATACATGAAACAGACAGTATTTTTTTTTTTCTTAAAAAAAAAAAAAAGAGAAAGAAAGAAAATCCAGTCTTCACAGGAGATCAGCGAAACAGATGAAACCATTTAGCATTAATGCTAACAGCGGTCTTCTGAACGCACGCAAGAGCCGCGGGTTAATGACATGCAAACTGCGCGCCGTAGCTCTGTTTTTGTTTTCCTGCAAAGTTTAGATAAGTAGCTGACCAACGAAGCTTGTAATTACAATATTACAGAAGCCAGTCCGATCTGTATATAAATCTCGCCATCCAATTAACTGATGTCATAATTCTGCTTCTCTGGCTGGTAATGAGGGCTAATGCCTGTGTCTGAGCTAATCCCCTCTGGAAGCTGCTGAGATCAGATGTTGGGCTTTGTAATTAGACTGGCAGAAAATCATTATTTCATGTTCAAATAGAAAATGAGGTTGGCTGGAAGTTAATTTCTCTACGCTCTGTCAAGCGTGGACAAGAATTTAATGATTTAATTACAGTTGTAAGCTCTTTGGATGAGACTAGGAATTGAGGCAAAGCTTTTTTTTCTTGCACGGAGGCATATAAAAAGCGCAGAGAGCATCAAAGCTCGTGACACTACTCCAAAATGATCTGGACTCTCCAGCGCTAGCGACGGAGCCCCCCCCCCCCCCCCCCCCCGCCCCCCTTCCTCCCTCCCTCAGTCCCACCCTCTGTGGTCTCAGCCAAAAACACTGGGACCAGAGCTACTAAAAAAACCAAAAAAAATGCTAAATTGCTTGTTTTGATCACAGTATAACAGATCACCTTCATGACCAGTTTAGTACGTAAACTGTATCTAAACTTTAAGCACTGTCTTAATTTGTTATTGCTACAACCGGAGCTGAAGATTTAAGTGAAAACATTTGTTTTCATTAAATGTAAATTTAATGGAAACAAATGATGTGGTTCTTTGTGTCTGGCTGAACTTGGTTAAACCACAGGAAAAGCGGTTTGTCTGTGTTTTCACATTTCTTTTCATCCTGTTTCGTAGCCTCGGTGGAGGGTGCACTTTCTAGGTTCTCCGAAGGAAGTCTCCTGCTTTATCTGGCCATTTTGGAAAGGGAGCTGTTTGTCCTATTCATTCACTGTCTAAAACATTTGAGATGATCAAATCTGCCTGCAGTCGTGAAATAAGAATATACCAGCTTGGCTGTGAGTATTCACACATTTCCAAAATGTCACTCGATCTGGCAGATTTACACTTTCCTCGTTACACGTTTCAAAACACACCATACTTTCCCTTGCCCTGAGAGACACCGCGGAGTGGGAGAGAGAGTGATGTTTTATAAAGAATGGATAAACTGTCCCGTAAGAGTGTTACTGAGCAAAAACATTCAGATAATCCAGATAGCTCATTTCTAATCTGGTGTTACTGTTCATCTATACATCAGTTTAGTAACTGTCAATGCAGAGGCCAGATGCTGTGTTTTTAACACGCGTTTCCCTGCTCGCAGTAATACTATGCCGTTGTGAGGCCCATGCAAAGCAATATTTCATTACTGGTATATCCACTGTATCTACTGACTGTAAATGTTCACAGTATGTGGAAATAAGCCTTTACGATTGTATTGTAATTGATATACCATTAAATATGTGTGTGTGTGTGTGTGTGTGTGT
>NC_044507.1:5225000-5227500 GCF_902362185.1 Chanos chanos
AGAATGATATAAAGAGCCAGTTCAAACAGTTGTCACAGGAATGAGATTAGGGTTAGTCTGCCTGCTGAGAACCATGTAATGATATAGATTTTTTTGTATCACGGGGTTGGGATTAAGGCTAGTCTGTCTGCTCACAACAATGTAACAATATAATTTTATTTTTTTTTACCATAGAGTTGGGATTAAGGTTAGACTGTAAAGTCAGAATAATGCAGTGATGTAGTTTTGGTAGCATAGGGTTGGGATTAAGGTTATACTATTTGGTTAAAAAAAGTAATGATACAGTATTGATAAGCAAAGGGTTGAGATTAGGATTATGCTGTTATATGGCACTAATATAATGATGAAGTACTGGTTGATTAGCATTAGTTTGGGATAACGGTTATTCTGTTATATGGGAATAATATAATAATGGTTAGCATTGGCTAGCATACTTCATGTTAGTCCTCATCAAATCTATGAAAATCTGAACAGAATATTTGTGACTCAGGCGAAAGTAACCAGTTATGATCCAAACCCATTCATTTATCAGTGAACACGGTCTGTTTCACAAAGACAGACACATTGAATTTGGTATATTTCAGAATGATGACCCAAACACTGGAGAAAGTAAAAATACTCACGGCGTTTGACTGCTGTATATAGCTGCAGAGAGGGCCAGAGTTTAGTTTTGACAGCGCGTCGGCTTGACCTTTGAACCCTCCTCTTCACACTTAATCAATCGGGCATATGGATGGGCACATCTGTGGGGCTGTCACTCGTGTTAGGACCCCTGCTCACTCTGTCGCTGTTTATTCTGCGTTAACCTTCCTGTGTGCCTGGTCATCTCGACGGACCTGAGATTGGACACGGCCTGCTCTGAGCTGCGCTCAGGAGAGCTTTATCTGTGAAAGGGAATGGCTTCAAAAGCATTCTTGAACACTCTTGAACACTCAGATGTACAGATGTGTGCTTTTGAGGCTACGTTGGTTCACACTGTGTACCGTTTAAAAAGTATGTGCTTTTGCTACTCCAGTTAAACGCGCCTGCCATTGGTCAGTCCGGCGGCATGGAGTGAATACTGATATTTCCCATAATTCAATTCACCATAGTAATAATAATAATAATAATAGTAATAATAATAATAATAAACAACTTTATTTGTACAGCAGCTTTCATTCAAGAAATGCAGCTCAAAGTGCTTTACAATAAAGAAATTACATGTACCGAGTGCTTCACGTGAAAATAGACATATGATGAACATAAAAACAGGGAAAATAAGATAAAACATAAGACGCACAATAAAACCCAATAAAATAAAAATAAAGTTAAAAAAACAGAATACATGGAATGCATAAAATCAAGTGAAATACAATATTTTAAAAGAAGTGCAGCAGTGCATAAGTGCGAAGCAAAGTGCAAAAAAGAAATTTTAGGCCCGTGACAGGAAAGTCATCGCTCGTTAAAGGCTAAAGTGAAAAGCACTAAGATTTACCAAACCCCAATGTTTTGAATGAGAGTACACGCAGCTCAGAGCTCTCGTCCGTGTAACCCATCTCTGACCTCATTCAGATGCCTGACTGACTCATAAAATAAATACACAACATCACTGTGGTATCAGTTTTAAAATAAATAAATAAGTAAATAAAATATTGAAAATCCCGTCGTTGACTCAGAGAGCATGTAAAACAGACAAGTCATTAGTAACAGTCCAGCCTTCCTTCAGGGAAAGGATTTTAACTCTGCCAAAGTAAAAAGAAGAAAGAAAGGAAGAAGAAAAAGAAGAAGAAGATGAAGAGGAGGAGGAAGAGGAGGAAGAGAAAGAAAAAGAAGAAGAAGAAGAAGAAAAAGAAGAAGAAGAAGAAGAAGAAGAAGAAGAAGCAGCTGGATCACCACACTTTTTGCATCTCGAACAACAAAGACATTTGGGTTTGGATGGCCTCCATTGAGATCATTTGAAAGCAGTTGGGTCCATTCAGCCTTTTAGTAATGGCTTTTGAAGTCGCTTTTTCAGGTCATTACACCATTTCCCATTCAGTGAAAGTCCTGCATGACAGCCATTTGGGCTTAACAATAGACCGTAATGAGTTAGCCTCTCTTTTCCATTCCCTGCCCTCATGCAGACTGGTCTCTCACTGGTCACGGACCGGGCCGTCATTGGCTGCCAGTCTTTTTATTGGGTATCATAACCAGTCCCAGCTGGGGGGAGGGACTCGGCGGTTTTTGAAGTTAACACTGACTGAAAGGGGTCGTGCCAAAGTTGAAAGGTCAAAGCATTGTTGTCCTGCCTCCGAGAAGTGTATTTAAGAGCCTATAAACAGCATTTATCTCATTTGACTAAATAGCCAACCTCGTTGGTCCTTTGTGTCACACTATTCACGGAGCCAATTACACCCCAGAGCTCCTCTATGGGGTTAATTTTTAGTCTGCTTCGTGGCTAAGTGCTACTTGATTGGCGAAAGGGGCCCATAATTGATGATCATTAAGGGCTATAAAGCTTTTTTGGAGAGTGATTTGTGAA
>NC_044507.1:5230000-5235000 GCF_902362185.1 Chanos chanos
GCAGTTCGAGCTCAGGCTGGAATATCAATGTTTAACGCAACACACAGATACGACTTATCGGGCTTTGTACACCTGGTGAGATCAAAAACGCTGTTGGGTATTTAGATATGTCGTATGAATAAAGCCGTAACATTGGGTTGGGCAAGTAGGTCCACAAACATACACGATAATGTCCCAGTATCTTTTTTCTGGCGAACTGGAGGGAGTTTGCTTTAGCTGAGTACAGACAAGCATTTGCAAATCCATTACCTGAGTCAGTAATAATGAGGCTGATACAAGCTGATTTACTTATGGCCTTCAGCCTTTACGTGGACATGACTCAACTGTTTTTAAAAACTGTACAGAGTTTCTCTGTTAAAGAGCTTCCTGTTAGTCATACCATGTCCTTATTAACCATATTTACTTTACATCAGTGCCAGGTCCAGTTCAGTTGACTGGACTGTGAAATAAACATTATTTTTATCCTTTAATTCTTTTTAATGGCCCCATGTGAAATATGGCTACTAGCACTTTACTATGCTAGAAAAAAAAAAAAAATCGTGAAAATCCTCTTAACCCTAATTTTGTTTTGCAAAACACTATTCTGCTTTTGTTCCAGTTTACTAGGCTGGTAATGGTTTTAGCCATGAGCAAGGCTGGGGATGAACTTCATATGCTTCCCCTCTGTTTAAAGGGATTTATGTCATTTCAATCAAAATTCCCAGAGATTTGTATGATAATGTAATAGGATTCTGTCAGTATTTGTTTTTTGGTTTTTTTTACCATTTTACCATCTCCATTTCCTCCTCGATTAGCCAATCAAACCCCTGTATCTTCTCCCACCACAGACTGCTTAGCATCTCCCAGAGTGCTTTGGGGAAGAGTGCTATTTACGTGACAATACCTGTGACTACCTGACCGTCAGCGACCCCCCCCCCGCGAGCCGTCAAAGGGAGAGGAACCCTTGGCAACGCTCCCACCTCGGGGGACCTTGGCCGAAGGCGTTCCCCTGGACCCCCCCCCACCCCAGCCCACCCCACCCCCGGGCCGTGGAGGCCGAGCTGGAATTCAAACTGTGAATTCCAGATGTAGGACACTGATCGGCACTGAGAGAGAGTGTCTTAACCAGGTGTACACCTCAGGGCCCCATAGTTTATGATGCTTTAATGTGTCAGTCAAATCCACTCAACACTCCACGCCAGCGCCTTCACAGTTTCATGCCACGCTGAGGCCCGACAGGTGTCATTAACATCGCTTGTAACCTAAAATGGTGGATGGATAAACCTTTAAACAAGGAAAAACAATGTTATTGGCTAATGTTATTGGCTAATTAGTTGATAAATGTCATAAAATGTTTAACAGTGGCTACAGCTCCACTATGACAATATTTTGTTGTAACAATATTCTTTTTTTCCAGTTCAGTATGCCTCCTTTTTATTTATTTATTTATTCACTTGCTTAATTACTCACTTATTTTTCCTCCAAAATGCGAGGCAGAATTTAGTTATCATTATATTGCACGATAAACCTGCAGCTGAACTTTTTATCGAAACATCGGGTGAGTTTCTCAAGTCAAGTTTGCCCGTGTTGTCTTCATGACCCAGAAGGGCAGAACCCAGTTGACTTTCTGCAGTAATTACTCTAACAAAGAGAAGCCCTAATTGTTCTGTAAAGTTATCTAGGGTCCATTGAGAAAAGAGGAACCTGCCTCTAGGTTCAAGTGATCAATCCTCACAGTGTCCGTGGCATATAAAAAGGCTCCCGGCAGAAAAAAAGGCCTTGATATATAGCCCAGCATTGTTCTCTCCTGTACAGGCTGAAACACAGAAGAGAAGTTAGCCTGGATGAGTCTTTTGTGCCTGGTTATTTGGCTCCGAGAGGGATTTAGAGGTTAAAAGGAGCTCTTAGTGTTGCACAATACACTAGACGCAAAATGGAAACCCAACACTTGATCTATTATTGATGTGCGTGTAATGACAAACAGAGAAACAGGCCGGGTCTCAGATAAGGTGACAGCAGTGTCTGTGTGAATGAAACTTACATTGGCTGTGACAGGATCAATTTTTGTCTACTCTGTCCTTTACTAGAATTTGATATAAAACACCACAAATAGGGCTGGAGTCCAAATACACCATTCCGGAGGATTCTGTCACTGAGCAGGTGTGTGTAGGTGTGTGTGTGTGTGTGAGAGAGAGAGAGAGAGACAGAGAGAGAGAGAGAGAGAGAAGGGCAGGGAGGTAAAGAGGGAAAGAAAGAGATGGAGGGAAATAAGGAAAAAGAGAAGGAGAGAGAGAGAGAGAGGGAGAGAGAGAGAGTCAGGGAATTTGTATTAGCAAGAGCCTAAGATTGCCTGAAGCTTTTTTTCTCTAGCTGTTTGCTTATCCAGAGCTGTTTGACTTTACTCTTGACCCAAACACACTACCCCTTGGGGCAGCAGCCGTTCTGTGCAGGTGTGTAATAACGTAATTGAGAGTTAAGTGGACAGATGCTTGAGCCTCTAGAATTCTTTCTGCTGCATCGGGTAAAAGGAAAGGGACTCAGTGTAGCTGTTGTGTGACAGCAGGTCAGACAATAGACACCATCTACTGTTACTCACCATAGGCCGTCATTGCGCAGGGGGCGGGGCTCTGAGTAACAGTGTCAGTAAAGGCAAGAGCAGGAGGGCTGTTGTGGAAATCTTTTGTACAGTTTACAGAGTACACTGACAATAAATAAAAAAAAAAAAAACTCCCTGAGACCACCCAATGAGAACACACCATAGCAGTCACTACCGATAGTAATTACTGAGTTTAAAGGGCTGGGATTCGTGGTAAAGTGTCAAAAGCAGTAAAAAAAAAAAAAAAAAAGTTGTAAAACTCTTAAAAGAGAGGTGAGTCCAAATATCGAGTATGCATTTAAAGGTTTGTGGAATGCATTTTAAACATTCCCAACCACACCTGCATGCCTGCAGCTGTATTACGACATACGACATGCAGGCTTACGGCATGTTCATAACTCAAATTTACATGCTAATCTGTTGCTCTTGGAGACAAGGGAACTGTTTGACACTTACATGTGTCGCTCACATCAGAGTCACTCTTTCGCCGACTCTCATCACCAACGCTGACAGGTTCTGGCAAAATCTAACTCATACTGGGAAAAACAGCGTTCGTGCTCATTCTTCTCTTTCCAGTTCACAGATATTTCATAACAGAAGTGAAACACGTTTCAACGGCTACCGTGAAATAGGTTTTGAACATTACAGATCTGTCCCAGTGGGGTCTAATATAAGAGTAATGGTAACACCACTCTTAGGGATCTTTTGTGAGATTCAGAGCTATTGGTAATGAGGAGAGGGATTTGCTGTGCTTGGTGGTTTGCTGGGAATAAAATGGGCACTTGGCTAACGCTGTGTAAATGAGACTGACACCAGACTGTGTATCTCTGGACCAGCACTGAGAATGTCACACCAGAGCTGAAATTCCTCTACACGTATGCTCTCAATAATGACGGATTCCATCACTGCATTGTCAACTCTGACACCAACCCTCCGACCACAGAGAATATCCTTTCTCTGCCCCCCCCCCCCCAACACACACACACACACACACACACACACAAAGACACACCCCTCACTGTTTTCCAGTGTGTCATCGCAGCGACATCACACCTGTATCGAATATATCTTTCAAAAACGAGTGAGAAGCAGTTTCCAGGGGGCGACATCACTGGGCCAAAGCCAATCCCATCTTTTCTGACAGTTCAGCGAGGATCCTTTTCAGGGTTAGGTTTAATGACCAAAATGTCCCAGAAAATTGTTACACAAAAATAATTCTAGACTTTGAAATCAGCAACATCCTGATTGTGTATTCAGAAGGTACTTCACACTGAAATACTGCAACATGTCATTGTTCAGTGTCATCTCCTCTGAATAAAACTGGACATAATTATTACCCATAGGGTTGGCCTGGGGAGGAAAAGTAATGCCTGTAATAATTACACTAATTACAATCACAGAGATCAAACAAAACAAACCAGGCTATTACAATGAAAAGAGCTAGATTTACAGTTAGAATTCATTGTTAAAGAGATCCAGAATCCTGTTGTCTATTTTCATACATCAACAAACACTACAAAACGACAAAATAGCAAAATAAGACATTATAATCTCATCACAGTAACAGAAAGCGGCACCACGGCAACCCGTAATTTTATATGCTTTTCAACGTGGACGAAACACAGAGTTTACTTCATACATAACGCCGAACAGCCTGGTCATGTGACGAACATTACCCAGGATTCTCTGTGAGAGAGCTGGTGGCACAGTGGGAAATACCACACTGCGCTCACTATAAAACACGGAGCCGTCTGTGCACGGCCCTGAGGCGGGCAGACGGCGACACTGCCACATGCTCTCTGTGTCTCTTTGTGTCGGGCTAATTTGAGAACTGTGTAAAATGGGAGGCAGAGAGGGAGTGGGGAAGGGGGGGGGGGGGCGCTTTTGTGACAGGGAAGTGATATATTAACAGACAAGCCATTCTGGGAATATAGACTCTGGACTGTAAGCTTGTGAGAGATGCATCTGAGTGATCACAGCACGATGGTGATGACATGGGATATTCTGAAGAGTTTAAGAGAGTTGGCCGGGATAGTTACAGTACCAACAAAATGTACCTTTCTTTCTTTCTTTCTTTCTTTCTTAGTTATTTTTGGATGTCGTACGTTGACATTGCTATTAATTTTGGTCTGTCCGCTAAAAATGTTTTATTTCATTCTCATAATTTTGTGATTTTGAGCTCATATCATAAGATGTTTGTTTTTTTTTTTCTAATGAAGTTTGGTTTTGTTATTTTCAATGTTTCATTTAGCATGGCACCTAATCACACTGCTGTAAGATTCTTCATTAATCGGGATAATGTGCTGTCTATTAGCAGAGAGACGATGATTTGTAACCTTGCAACGTTACTGAGATGATCCTCCTCATTAGTAACAAACCATAAAATGTCTACTGAATATGTCAAAACCAGCAAACATAAATAATA
>NC_044507.1:5250000-5262500 GCF_902362185.1 Chanos chanos
ATGGATGTGCGTCGGTCCTGGTCATTAAGGTACCAGCTAATTCAGCACAATGTAAACCCGTCGATGCTTCACTAAAGAGGCAAATTCAAGGACGGTTATCCCAACGCCACTGCTCAGGTCTACACGCTGTCCGACAGGTTGTTATAAATTACATGCTTCATTTATCTCATATATTTCCCAAAGCACGCAATTTGGACACAGGGAGGACATCAGTGTTTCTGATAGGTAATGGACAGGGAGCAGACTGGTCATTAGAATGATCTCAGCAACTCCATCACACCTTGTAAAGGTGTAGGCATACACATACAGTACACTCACTCGACAAAGAATGTTATCTACCTGTTTTACTAAATTCCACTCAGTTCCACTCACAAAGAAATGAAGGTACTATGCCACAGTACGAAGCACTACAACTAAGAGTTATCTAAAGTAGACAAACAAAAAAAATCATACTTACATACTTTAATTTCAATTGAGAGACAGGGTAGGGAGAAGAGAACCAGATTAGGTTATTATTTTATGAAGTAAGAGGTCTGTGTGTGTGTGTGTGTGTGTGTTGCACATCTCTGTGGTAGCTATTGTCAATAGGCACATGGATCTATTTGTGCTAACGCTAAGAGATGTCCTCCTTTCTCCTCTGATAGGAACATTAAAAGCTAGCCAGCCTTGCTTTTGTACAAGCCCAGCAGTGCTATTCTCTCAACATGAGCTGTAACTAGCTCAGATCTTCGCTACCTTTTAACCTATTCAGCACAGATTATCTACGGGCTTGAGCTGAGCATTGGGGAAACTATAGTAACCCGTAATCTGTGGCAGACTGAATAGAAACTATGTATCTTGTCACACAGGAGTTGTCATGGCACCTTGACCCCATATGACCTCTTTAGAGAGTCTTGTCTGTGCTGACAGCTCATTGGTTCATTCACTCTGACACAATCAACACAACAGCTCCCTCCCACTTTCCTCTTTGTACTGACTGACCCAGCTAACTATACACAGGTTTCTAAACTATAACGCTGACAGACAAACACTTGGTTGACTAAAGCCACAGGAATATTCAATGATCTTTTCACAAATATGACAGGTTCGGTGACATGAACGAAAATTCACTTTGAAATCATTTCAACATTATATTTTTAACGCTGTATTAAAATATTTATAATTCTTATTATTACGATTTTTTTTTTAGAAACAATCATATACAACCCTAACAGTAAACAAGCTTTGCGCTTCACTTTTTCTACATTCACCCAAGTTTTTGACCAAAGCCTCCCAGCTCTGCCCTCTTGGGCCCTGCCGTGTATTTCACTGGTTAGAGGGGCTTGGGTGAAGATGAAAAGGCTTAAGATGACTCTTCTGAAACAGCAGGGAGAGTCAGACATCAGAAAAGGTGTGAGTTTCAAATCTCCCATTTAGATGAAGTGGAGCATAAAAAGAAGTGTAATTCTCTTGAGTGGCCCAAAGGGTTTATGGCACTGATGGTCCCTCCATTTGAAGAGAATCAAAGAGAGGGAGAGAGAGAGAGAGAGAGAGAGAGAGAATAGGGCAACCATAACAAGCTCTGACTAAGCTTTAGTGGGGGCCAGATGGAGGGTCTGTCTTTATTTTCTCTCTCTCTCTCTCCCTCGCTCTTTCTCTCCTTCTCTCTCCCTCTCTCTCTCTCTCTCTTTCTTTCTGTCTGCGTCTGAATACAGCACTATAGAGTAGAGCTCTTCCTTTCCAAAGCCTGACCAGTGCCACCATATGGGCTTCTTTAAATACTCCAGCAGGCACACTCATGCACAAATACACACACAGCCACACACACACACACAGAGAGAGAGAGAGAGAGAGAGAGAGGAAACAGCATAACAAGTCTCTCATACTGACTCTCATAATGACATTAATGAGCTACTTCATGGTCACAACAACTTCTATGACCAATATGTACACGGATTTGACACTTCAGGTGAGGCCTGTATGTAAGTGGAGAGGCATCTAATTGAATGTACACTGAATATGCATCAGTTCCTAACACTGAGGTGTAATGTTAATGCCTTAATATAAAAAAGCGTAAACTTAAGAGAGCCCCCCCACCCACGTCGACCTAAATGATGACAACGACAGCGATGATGATGATGATGATGATGATGTAGACCACTCCAATATGCACAGTGTGAATTTCAGTTCTGTAACTACACAAAGACCCCAACAATAATATAACTGTGAGGAAGAGCTTCCCGAAATCCTTTTCAAAAAAGAAGATGTTTAATCCTGTTATTTCGGCATAGAAGCCGCGTGTGACTGTTATTAGGTGAGGAGTGTGGAGTCGAGTCAGTTTGCCAGTGGGCATTCTCAGTTATGAGTGTTTGTTATAGTAATAATTACCGTGTAATTACACTATAATTATATACAATCATCACTGTGGTTCATACACGCACTGCAAATGGTACACTCTGGACACAGCAATTAGCATGAATTAAATACTCCGTCCTAACAATTATTAGCATTAAACAAGAAGACAAGTTCTGCATGACTGAGCCTTAAGGTAAAATAAAATAAAGCAAAATAAAATAAAGCTAAATAAATAAAATAAAATAAAATAAAATAAAAAAACTAAAACTAAACCTCAGGCTTTACTCACAGTGCACTCAGATAATGGCTTTACTTGAAGTTTTCCTGGCTAGTCAGTGTAGGGCATCATAACTAGTGTCACTCCTCAGCATACATTCAGCATAGTTTTTCAAATCAGTTAATGGATGGATGAATGGGTGGATGGGTGGATGGATGGACGGACGGATGAAGACATGGCTGGATGGATGAATGAATGGATATATTGACAGTTGGACTTATTGATTCTACTCTACATGTGGGCATGTCCCCCATTTCCATTATGAAAAGAATACATTTTAATATGAAAGCAAAAAAAAATCACCAACTTACCCCCTGTGCTCCCCAGAAAGCAGTGCAGTGGTCAAAAGAAATGGTGAATTAAAAAAGGAGGGAAAAAAAAAGGCAAAAAGAAGAGAATTAGAAACCGTACAAACAAAATACAGGTTTGAACACAAAAATGCACAAATCAATTCATTCGTAATTAAAACTGTACATAAAAGTAATAATAATAATAATAATAATAATAATTTCAATAATAATAATAATTTCAATAATAATACTACTAAACTGTACAAATTGTACGATCAGTGTAGGCTACTGTCTGTGAACACACTGTTTTGTGTTGAAAAATAATTGTAATAGATGGTTGCATAGGACTATTTAGAAATGTTAGATCACTGCTGAAACTTCACTGTTCAGTTTATTATTTGTTTGTTTGTTGTTGTTGTTTTCACCCAAGAGCAAGTCCACAGTTTGGGTAAAAGCAAAAAAAAGAAAAGAAAAAAAAGAAAAAAAAAAACTTTATTCAATCCTCACAGATATACAAGAGAGCAAAGTTTACCTTCCCAAAATGAGAGCATCAGTGTTAAATTGGGATTAAAGACAAGACTTAATCTAGGTACACAGATTTAGATCAACACAAGGGATTACGGACACCTTCTTCCATTTCAAAGACGAACTTTTT
Source organism: Chanos chanos (assembly GCF_902362185.1). Classification (NCBI taxonomy): domain Eukaryota; kingdom Metazoa; phylum Chordata; class Actinopteri; order Gonorynchiformes; family Chanidae; genus Chanos; species Chanos chanos. The sequence goes on from NC_044507.1 coordinate 5,253,557, forward strand.
GAAGTTTTTTTGGGGGGTAGGGTGGGGAGGATGAGAAATTCCCTTTTAAAAAGCCGGAGTCCGTTTTGATTCCAGTGGGAATTCTTCTCTTTAATCCTGCATGCCTGCTCTCACCTTCCCCTCTGTTCTGCTCCAGCGTGTTATCCGATCAGACCAGGGATCAGTTCCCACCCCAGCCAAGGGGCTTTCCCCCCCTTCATTCTTTCCTCTAAGAAGATTACAGAGCTCTTGTTTGTTATTGTTTATAAATCAGATTTCCCTAAGCACATTGTTGAACTGCAGCTGCTTCACACTCTAATGTCCACAGGTGGAGATTGTTGCTAAGGGACGTGAGTGGACCAATTGGAGGGCCTGGCAATAAGGGAGGGTTGTAGGTAAGAATGGCAGTGGGGTGCCAGAGAAGGGGAAGGGGGGGGGGGGGGGGGGTGCAGATTCCTCTGATGGTGAGGCATATTTTTGGAGTATCCATAAATCAAACATATTTTCATGGTGAAAATTATGAGTGTTGTTAACAGCATATGAACACAGGGGAGAGTGGAGAGAGAGAGAGAGAGAGAGAGAGAGATGAGTTGATGATGGTAGGAAGTTAAGACAGCAGGGGAAGGGAAAAAAGAGAAAGAATAAGAATGTTATACTTACAGTCACAAAATCCTATGAGAAGAACACCGTTGGAAAAAAACATAAAACAGAGAACATGATGTCGAGATTGAAGGCTTGATTCAGGAAATATATTACAGCATCAGAACAGATTTTTTTTTTCCTACAGGTTTACGCTCCAGTACCTCTCCTTCAGTTCTTAAAGTTATTCAAATTCTCCACTGGCATGGTATGGAATGATGAATGCAGTCAGGTATATTTAGAGATGTCAGTTTTCATAGTTTTTAAGACAAAACAAGGAAAACATTATGAAATCCCTACCTCCATCTAGCTGGAGGGGTCAATTTTATTATTATTATTATTTTTTTTTGTTTGTTTGTTTAAAGCTTTTGACTTTCATGTATTAAAAATAAATAAACAAATATATAAAGGCCTTGTTTTCCCGTGTGGGCACTCCAAGGCCAAGTTCACAACACATAGCTTTCCCGTGTTCCACGGCGATTCAAAGCCATGCCATTAATTTCACAAAGCCAAATGTAATTGATTGATAAGGGTTTGAGATTAACCTTTGCGGTTGGTTTTTTGTCTCTCCATCTCTGAAGCCATATAAGATGCTGTCTATCCCATCAACACTATCTGTTTTATCTCATCCTGGTTAAGAGCATTGGCCATTACTGTTGACCTGGGGGGACAGGGGAGCAGAAGGTTCCGGAACAATATGGCCGCTTTTCAATACTGCATCACTGGCGAGATCAAGATGAGCATGTCCTCCTGCCTTATCTTTGAGGACAATGAAGATTCTTCATTTAAACTGCTGCTTCTGTGTTCACTAAAACAAAAACAAAAAAAATGGCTTCACCGGCGCAGGGTGGTGGGTGGTGGTTGGAGGGGGGGCTAAGCACCATGGGTGTAGGGAAAGTGTAGCTCAGAGATGCTTTGCCCTCATTAATTATGAGAATTTAGTTTCTTTCTTCTTTTTTTTCCCATGTTTGTCGCCTGAAATAAAGGCATGGCTACAGTTTCACACCCTTGGGCTGCCACGGCACTATCTCTTAGGGCCTCACTTAGAAGTTTCCATGGCTAGAGCTGTAGGGTCCAACCCTGTCTAATGACATCATCACAGCTTGACAAACTGTCAAGTGGGAATCAGTGGCATATTAGTGTTAGCCGTATGCAGTAGTGTTAGCAATGTCTCATTGTAATCATACTGAATCATTTTAAACAACATTAAATTAGAATGTCGGGGGAAACAGGCCACTTTAATATTATCAGCAACACTTACAACACTAGTAAAAGTGGGCAACTGCAGGGGTAACATTAGTGTTAATGAAAGCTAGCGGCAGAGTTAGCCACAGCAGCTGTAGCACTAGCATTAGCACTGGCAGCAGCGGTGGCGGCGGCAAAAGCGGTAAAGGTACTTGTCAGTTGCTGAAAAGTGACACTGCAGGCAGTCACAGTGACAGCCGCTCCCCAACGGCCTTGCCCCACTGATCCTGTAAATTCAGTAAACTTCATGGAAATTTAATAACAGCCGCTGCCTTTGGGCCCCTCTCCTGCCGAGACCCAGCCTGCCGCTGACGGGCACATATGTGATGTTTTACAACTCCACACTCATCTACCACCTTCCTCTTTCTCCCTCTCTCTTTTTTTTTCTCTTCATCTCCTTCCATCTCCACCCCCCCCCCCCCCCTTCACCCTCCGCTCTGCCCCCCCAAGAACCCCCCACCCCACCCCCCCCACCCCTCCCCCCCACCCCTCCCCTGTTTGGGAAGTGCCTGTTATTGTAGCTTAAGTAGCAGTAGAAACAGCCTTAGGCCTTGGGCCTCCTCAGCTTAAGTTAACACAGGCTGCGAACACATCCAGAGGCCAAACAATATCTGGAAATCGTCAACATGTTTTATTTTCATTCTTCTCACCTTCAAAGGGAGCTGCCTGGCCGTGTAACGCTATCAGGCGACAAAACGCCCCGGGTCAAAAGACTGTCTTTTTCTTGCCTTGGTCTATTCATGCCCCTGACAATGTCTTCCTTCCTCTGCCTACATGCTGGAATGTTGCAGTGCTACATGGCAGAATTTTAAATTACCATTGGATCTGCTCTCACAGCTCAATGACGAAGGGGGTAGACAAGGCTCTCTCTCTATTGCTTACCATGTTTTCCATGTATCTGAAATGTTTACTGCACATTACAATGAATTCAATCCCGTCACACCAAGTCAATTCCACTCAACATTCAAAATACCCATTGTGTGTAAACAGAGAATTCTGGGATGACACCGGTGCCGTATTCCTTGCTCGGCGAGAAAAGCACACCCAGCATGTGTCGTCTTATTTTCATAATTGTCCTGTGAAGCAGCTCTGCACAAGGTAACTCATGTGTGTTAAAATGTGAAGGATTGAAAACTGTACACATTCACATTTTTACTGTTTATTTTACTGTTTATTTTCTATTTGTTTGATGATTATATTCAGTACTTTTCTTTCTTTTTTTTTATTATTTATTTATTTATTTTAACATGTGTTCTGTGGTTAAAGGTTTGTTTGAATGAGGTGGTATGTGGAGTGTTTGGGAAGAAAGGGGAAGAAGTTCTTTTTGATGTTTGATGTTTCTTTCTTCTTCTTCTTTTTTTTTTTTTTTGTCAAACAGATAAAGTCTTAAGGATTATGAGCCCTGACCTTTTTGGAGGCCAGGGTCGGGTCCTGCTGTAGGAGCTGACGCAGGCCAGAGATGTTCCCTAACGCAGCACAGCGCGTCCACTCTCTCTCTAAAGGGTCCATCTGTAACCTCTGGAACAGCGACTGAGAGAAAGAGAGAGACAGAGAGAGAGAGAGAGAGAGAGAGTATGAAGGAGTTGTTAGCATAATTACCATTTCCCACTGGCTTCGAGTAAATCTGAAATGCTGCCTTAGCATTGCTGTGCAAACACGTCAGAGAGATAAAGAGAGATAAGGTAAAGGTCATCAATGGCTAAAACAAACAAACAAACAAATGGTTTCCTATTCCAATCAATAACGAGTGAATTGAGCTCTACCCTCAGTGGCTTGCATGCCTTTGTTTCCTGGAATAGGTCTTCCCACAGTATCCAGGTTGAATGTAGACCAGATGCAAGTCATATTATAGGGTAAGATCAAAGCCTAGGTCTCTGAGTCAAGTCTGCTGCTAGGTGATGATGATGATGGATGTGTCCTCACTGATGTATGAAGTGTACACAGCTGTAACTATTTGTGAGTGAGAAACCCCATGCCAGAGTCTGAACAGAGCAGCAATCGTCTCTCCAGCGAAAAAATTCCAAAAGTCTACAATAGCTCATCATTATATGAAAAGCGCGCTTTGGTTTTTAGAGGCAAAAACCTGGCATTCAGATATATCAAATCACTTACAACGATGAAAATATTTAAAGCTGTCAATATTACTTGTGTGTTTTAACTCTCCATAAAGGTTCCCTAACTTCACAACGTAACCATACAGCTTGGCTTGGCCTTGGAATGGGCCTACAGTACATTCTAGTCATTAAGTCTCTCCTTGACCTTGCCTCATCGCTAATCTGTGTCAGAACGACTCGCACTGGGTTTAAATGGAAACAGACAGAGGCCCACGTCTCAGCACTGATCGGTGAGCTGTGACCAGAGGCTCCTCAGAAGCTCTGGAGCACCACAAGGGCAACGTTGTTAACTCTTGACAGAATACGATGCGGGGGGTGTGTGGAGGGAGGGTGGGGAGGTGGGGGGGGGGGGTTGTTGCCATGATAACACCAATCCCAGAATGCTCGATAAAATCGCCACGCTGTTAATCCTCGCATTTAGCACCTGTTTATGATAGGACAAATTGAACCCCCACCCAGTTCGGCTGATATTACAGCTACTGCTGCGGTCGCCACAGTTACTGGTGACTGCTGCTAGTAGGATCCATCATGGACGAGCACCTTTAAACCCAAAGGGAAGCCCCTCTGCGCCCAGAAGTAAGCTGCCAAAGACATATGTAACTGATAAGACATAAGGAATGCAGAACCAAACTATAAAATAATTAGGGGCTAAGGGACTGCAGAGGGTTGGAGGCTAAGAGGAAGAGAGTGAAGCGTGAGGAAGGAAGGAAAAAACAGCAGCACATCTGCAGGGGGTTGGTGGTGCATGGTGACACCAGGGTGGTGTTGGTTAAGGGTGGGGTTGGGGGTGGGGGGTGGGGGGGGGGGGTATACTGTGGCCTTGGTCCACCCTCACCTCTGACCCAGCGTTAAAGACAGACCGTGCAAAACAAGAGGGAGGAGGGAAAAAAAAAAAGGCGGCACGGGATGAAAAAGGCTGACAGATGAAGGGACCGGGCCTGGTTGACCCTGACTCTTAAACTTCAGCTGCGTCTCCGGTAAAGAGCGGCGGCAGGGCAGAGACGCTGACATAAACACTGCTCACCTGAGACCTTCTGCCGGCACGATATGACAACCCTACACAAGCTTCTCATTACCAGCAGGCCATTAGAAAGCAATTCGATACGCCGACACGTTCTCCCGCAAAGCAGAACACTGTGTTTCAAGAAATCTAAAACAAATTTCTCTACAGGGTGTATATTACAGAGGAAATATTATAGTATTTGGTTAAGATCTGTAGTACACTGTGAAAAACGTCACAGTCCTTTGAACTGAAATGTTACTCCAGAGCGTATGCAGAGAGTACCAGCCGTCGTCGACCCGAGCCATGAAAGAACAAAGGTGTTCCTTGAGCGCTAAACCAACGTCAACACACGAGGAAACAAATCCCACAATGCACTGGGAGAGGAAACGCCACCCGCTGTGAGGGGTAGACCCCAATAACAAGATCCGTAAAAACAGCTGTGACATCCTGTCGCTACGGTCAACAAATACGGGGATGATTGATGAAGACGAAACACAGGAGTGATGGACATTCTGAGAGTTTTTTACCAGAACATTCTGTCTCTCTATAGCCTCTTTTACCAGATGAAAGACGCAGGACTCTCTCTCCCAGACAGATCGGATGTCAGAACTCCACACTGTCTCACTCTGGGTGCTTCCTTGCTGTTTTCTTTAACATCTCGTCAAAAGTTAACAATTCTTTCTGAAGGCTTTGGCAAAAGAAAAAAAAGAAAGAAAAAAAAAAAAAACGCCGCTAGCAACCATGTTACAACTACTATAAACACCGACAGCAACAAACAGAGGAATCAAGACTTTTGCAATTTTATAACTGAAGTGCAAATGTTAGGCTTTCCTACAGCATGCTAAACAGCACCTATCTGTTATTCTCATTGTAATATAATGTAGTAACTGTGGTAAAGGACCTATGTGCTGTTAAAGGTGGAATAAATTTATATGAGAGCACATGTTCAAAAAACTCATCAATCCAACAGATATAAATATAATCTAAATGTTTGATTAATTCACTGAAAAGAAAATTGTATAAAACGATACTCCTGCCCAGTGAACATTAAACAAAAGCCAAAAAAGTCCAGCCGAATAAAGCGATCTCTGGTTTGTCTACAGTTAAATGAGGAAACCTGGCTTGACTCATAGCTCTGTTTATCCTGAGTAACATCACCCTGTCAAAAAGAGGTGGGTCAGGTCTATTCACGGATCGGCACCGTGCTGGGATGATTCTCCTCTCCTGATGGCTTAGTGGACATATCTCAGCATGGTCCGGTTGGAGGCTGCTGGTTCTGACCGAGCAGAAACATCACATGCTAATGGGGAAAGTGACCAGGGTTCTGTTCCGAAAAAGGGGATCGGTTCTGTTAGAGTTCACACGCAGAGGAGGGTCACTCGACCCTCTCGCTGGGAGAAAACGCCATCAGCAAATTTTGTGCCCAGCAGGTTGACGCTGGGGACATAACACGTACATAAATGCATTAACAACCCAGTCATCTCACAGGAATCTCACAGACAGCTGACTTTGTGCAAGTCATGCTAAGCGAGCATGGAACTATGCAAATATGGGTCAAAATTTAAAGCATCCAAAGAGGACAATCGCCCTAAGCTCCTCTAACACCATTATAAACGTAAAATGTTTACCGTGTCCTTATAGTTCATATTACCATGAACAAAACTATCAACATGGTCCACACTATTTGTGCCCATTAGAAATGTCTTATTCAGGTTCATATTGTCTCATTTCTCATTTTGCCATGTTTTATAGCATTGGTTTGAAATAAAGTAGAGAAATTATACTTGTATTTCGGTTGAGGTATAAAATGTACAATTACACACACACACACACACACACACACACACACACACACACACACACGCACGCACACATACATGCGCACGCACACGCACACACATGCATGCACACACATGCACACCCACACACGCACACACTCACACACACGCGCGCAAACACACACACACACACACACACAGATGCACACACACACACACACACACACTATGGGCTGCTTAAGCTGCTCTAAATGAGAGGGTTTTCTGACCACATTTTTCATGATCCCTGTATGAGTGGCCTCTTTAAAAAGAGACTGTAGACCTGTCTGAGAGGGTTAGCCAGGGTTAAAGAGGGCTGAGGATTGGTCCTGCTGGGTATTTTATTGGACAGGTGTAAAATTAATGACAGAAAGCCCCCGTAATTGGGAAGCCAGTTGGTACCCAGCCAGTAAAAGTTTACTGCTAAGTTTAAATCTGAGTTCACAGAAGGCAAACTCTCCTAGTTTATGTTGACATTAATGCCGTTTGTGGTTTATGACTCCGCTCTCTCCTGACCCCTGGCTTTCAAAGCAAAGCATCCAGCGTCAAGTTTATGACGAGGTTTACGACATAGTCTCAGAATTCATAAACATAACCCCGGATTCATAAATCTGCGCGGCGCTGCCGGTTTTCCCGTTCCGATGTGTCGCGCTCGGTTTTCGAAAGCTTTCTGGTTTGAACGTTTTTGGAATGCTTGGAGCTTTATGACGCCTCTCCGTAAGAAATCCGTAAGTGCCTGTAAACACTTACATCAACAAGCACGAGCCTCACCTACCTGATAACATTCTCATGGCTTCATGTAATGCAAATAAAGGTGTTGCATCTGTGTTTTCATGGGAATATTATCTAAGGTGTATAGTCCCAGTGATCCAGTGAAATGAAACATACACATTTCTTAGTCAACTGAGCACGGCTGTCCTGAAACAAACAGCGTCTTCTTCAAATTCACTTTGATCATTTCATTACTTGAAGTGTCCGAAGAATTTAACTGAGAGTTAAGATCACAGATTAAAAAAACAAAAAAAAAAGACGGACCAAGCGGCGGTCAGGGATTGTTCAGTCTCCTTCATCTCTGAGGTCTGTGTCGAGATTCGCCTAAAGGTCTCCCTTTAAGCGGCGGACACTTGGCTCATGCGCCTTGGCAGCGTTTCGCCGTAGCCAACTGAGTTTCCTTTAATGAGAGCTCTGCTTTGATCTGTGCCACACCGGGTCCTCGTCATGGTAACGGAGGTCACGCCGCTGTTTACAGTTCAGGTGAGAGGAGAGCAGGGGAGAGGTGTCACCTCCATGTTAATTAAAAAACTTGAGCATTCACCAAGGGGGCTGTCCTTCAGTAAGCCCACATGCCGAGAGGACAGGCCAGGCATAGGAAAACAGTCTGTGTGTGTGTGTGTTTTTGTGTGTGTGTGTGGAGAGAGAGAGAGAGAGAGAGAGAGAGAGTGTATAGAGAAAGAGAAATGTTGATACAGTCAGTAAACATCAGCTTGTTTGCCAGTAGATAGGATAACCACTGCTTAAAGACTACGGTTACAGCTGTGCTCTGCTCCTGTATGTGTCATACGTGCTTTTGAAAGACCTCTCTGGCATTGCTGTCTTCACTCTGAGACCACAGGTTAGAATTACTCCTGTCTACAGTTAAAAGGGATCTGGGTCTGAGCAGCTGATGGGACCAACTGAGTGTGAGGTTTTAAACAAACTTTAGTCGCATCTCTTTTGGTAGAGGGCAGTTTCATTTTTTTCATTGCTCTTTACTATCAGTCTCTGAGCGTGAGCAGCAGGATTCATGTGATGGTTTTATGCACAACTGTATTTCAGATGGTGTGACACACAACCCTATTGGTGTTCTGTTGTTGTTGGGGTTTTTTTTATTGTATAATTATTTATTATTATTTATTGAATAAAATGTTTTCCCTCCTTGGATAAAACACTGTACACTCTGATTATTGTTATTATGGCAGAATTGTGATCAGCTCACCATGACCGAGGAGGCCGTCACACTCCTCGTGTCCTCCTCAGGGCTCCCCTGCTCCTCACTCTGCAAAACACACACACACACACGCACAGAAAACGCACACACACACACACACACACACACACACACACAGAAAACACACAAACACGCACACACACACACATACACGCACAGA
>NC_044507.1:5267500-5270000 GCF_902362185.1 Chanos chanos
TGTGTGTGTGTATGTGTGTGTGAATGTCTGTGTGTATATGTGTATGTGTTTGATATGTGTATGTGTGTCTGATGACACTTCAATAACTAGAAATATTTTTAATGTACAATGAGGGTCACAAGCCTTTGTCAGCTGATGAAATACACTAAACTTAATTTAATAACAAAAAACAAAACAAACCCACTGTAAGGTTAGTATAAACAACAATAAAACAACGCCCACAAGAAAAAAAAACTGAAAACCATAATCACTTTCCCCAAAATGCTGTATGTTTCATCACAGACTAATTAAAAACCTTGGCCACATTAACATATTAATTGAGGTACCACCACAGGGCTGTTGTAATGAGTGCATTCAAATGAGTCTTTCAGGAATGACACTGGAGAGAAATTAAAGAGAGAGAGAGAGAGAGAGAGAGAGAGAGAAAGACAACAATAGAGTCAAGGCAATGAGAAATAAAATACATACACACACACACACATACACGCACTCACACACACACACACACACACGCACGCACGTGCACACACACAAACACACACGCACTCACACACACACACGCACGCACGCGCACACACACACACACACACACACACACACACACACACATCGCTCTTGTAAAAATGCTGTTATCTCCAGCAGAAGACCTCTTTTATGTAATCTGCCCTGCCACACAGTAGCTGTATCAGATGAGTGTGTTAGAAATGAAAAAGCCATTTGGAGCGAGCGGGTGCGAGTTGAAAGAGATCACCTGTTCTACAGCGCTCCCTCACTTTGCCAGCAAGCCGCAGTGACACCAGAGGTCAAAAGAATTATGAGAAAACGTTTCGCCGAGCTTGTACACCAGACAGAACGATAGCGGCTGGCTGCCTGCTTGTTTAAGGAGACTGGTCTTGGTGGCTGACACTGCCGATAAAAGTGTGATTTCTGTGAAATGACGGCACTGGATGGTGCCCTGCTCAGACAAGAGTGTTTAGTTAAGAGTGGAATGACTTCAGTACGCCTGCTGAGCCTCACTTAGCGTAGAGAGTTTAACCTGCCAAACCACTAACAACTCTTATATTCTTTCTCTTCTTTTCTCTCTCTCTCTCTCTCTCTCTCTCTCTCTCACACACACACACGCACGCACGCACGCACACACACATACACACACAGGCACATTCTCCTGGTGGTGTCCTCTATTAATCCTGTTCTGATGGGCATCTGCTGTGGCCTAGTGAAGAGGCACTGATGAGCATCCAATAAACTGGGAAGAACACGTGTGAGAAACACTGGTGTATCAGGTCTATTACATTACTATCACAACAGCCATGCTCCTGTCTTTTCATATGGAAAGACTACAAACAAATAAAGTAGCTATGTCACAAATTCATACTGCAAACAACAAACAAACAAACTAACAAACAAACAAACAAATGGCATGCAACAATTGCAGTAAAACATAGCTAAACAGGTGATGGACAACATCCAGCTCTGGGTTTTATGAGAATGATACTGAGTTGGTGAGTGGACTGGCCACTGTTACTGTTGGTGACTCTGTTTCAGGTGTGCCAGGTTAGACATGGCCTCTAGCACAGCAAGGCTTTCCTCCCTATGCTGCCAGTACCCTTTGTCTGTATGTGCGAGGTGTAACCGTGTCTGTGTGTGTGTGTGTGTGTGTGTGTGTGTGTGTGTGTGTGTGTGAGTCTGTGTGTGAGTCTGTGCGTGTGTCTGTGCGTGTGTTCGTGTATATGTGTATTATGAGGTGTGTGTTATCCTCACCTTGCCTGAGACTGCAGTGTCACTGAACAGAGACATGGTGTCACTCCTCAGAGACAGCAGGTCACTGGCGTTCATGTCTGTGGCATCACTGGAGCTGGCATCAGGACTGGCATCAGTGGGTACACTGTCTTCCTGTGTCTTTAAGCTTTCAGCTTCTTCACTCTGCCCTGTCTGTAAGCCTAAAGCCTGACACACACATACACACACACACACACACACGCACACGCATGCGCACACATGGACACACACACACACGCACACACGCACAGAAATGATCATTCAAGCTCTAATTTAATATATATATAGATATTTGATAAAACTCAGTATTGAGAATTGTCTAGGACTACTATAAAAAGCCCAAAGTCAAAATTTCATCATGCTGATAATTTGTCTGAACCAACACAAAACACAGTCTTTACAGTAAACATGTTAAATCAAGAGCAGAATCATGTATTTCAATGGAAGCAGTTTGTAAGGACATTGCGTGATCGGTAATAAACCCTCTATTTTGGTTCTACATATTTATACATGTCACAGACATGTCCATGTGCATCCATACAGCAAAACTGACAGTGACAACAAGACCAGACACCATCTGAATCCCCTTCAAGCACATGAGAGAAGCTAGAGATATATTTCAATTAAAAAAAAAAAAAAAAATATATATATATATATATATATATATATATATATATATATATATATATATATAAAAATCTCACTGATTCACAGAAAGCTG
>NC_044507.1:5280000-5290000 GCF_902362185.1 Chanos chanos
CTAATGATTTCACAGTGGAAAAATTAAATACTTCACAAGTGTTGAATTATTAAACAGATGTACCGTCAAAGCCAAAAATTTCAACAAATCATAAAATTAACCAATAGAAAAGGTCACAACAACAACAGCAACAACAACAAAAAAGAAATAAAATAGTTAAAATATTATTTCTTTTAGTTTGCTCTCTGTTAGTCTTTCCGTTTGATTCCTGTGAAGAGTGTTCCACCGGAATAATCAAATTTAAATGATACATGTCCCCGCCCACTAGCAGTCCAGAGAATTCTGAATCTACATCCACACACTGGTCTGTCTGCAAGTCTATATTCAAACTGCCAAGCACAAATTCCAAAAGCCAAATTCAGCTTCACAGCAACACACAACCACAAAGGACAACGTCTAAAACAATGCTTCGCCTAATATAACATGTCAGTTTTAGTTTATCAAGCTGTTTGAATATTAAGACCATGGCTGAGAGATCTAGAGAGTAGATCTTTGAGCATTGTGGTATGTCCTGAGAGATAATAAGAGCGTGTGCGAGCTTTGGTCAGTACCACCCAACAATAGGGGGAATGTGGTTCTAACTCTTAAGTCATAATGCAAAGAAACACAAAGCCATCACTTCCACCTGAGAATACACACAGTGTAGGATAATCCCACAGACGAGCAGGAAGTTTAATGACAAACATTGTTTAACTATCAGGCATTTTGTCCACTTAAGCCACGGAGGTGAGGGCAGAAGGTCTTCAGCCGTGATAGCAGATCAGGATTTAAAGGACTAAAGTAAACATAAAAAGAGACACGCTAATGTAGGCAAAGCTCTGCTCTTGTCTCCGCCTCCTAGAAAAGCTGAGAAGCTGTTAAGATTTCTGTGAACGCTCCTTCAGAGAAAGCTTTGTAAACTGTGGTGCCATTCGAACCGCATGGCTATTAATACAAAGTTCACATACAACCCCTCGACCCACAAGGTAGTGCAAGTGCGTGCACGTGTGTGTGTGTGTGTGTGAGACAGAGAGAGAAAGAGAGAGAGAGAGGGACAGAGAGAGAGAGAGAGAGAGAGAGAGAGAGGGAGAGAGAGAGAGAGAGTTTTCCTTTAAAGGAAACTGAAAATATGACAATCTTTACTGAATAAATCAGTAACTTTATTCTATCACTGATTTTGAGGGATGTAACTTTCTGAATGTTGGGGAGACTTGGCAACACCACTGCTACTGCAGGTGTCACATAGTCACAGATCAATGAACCCATCTCAGTTCAACTTGACATCTCCTTATTCATCCTCACAAGCTGTGAGTCACAGATTTTAGATATACATTTTATTAGTTCGGCACATCACTCATCTCTGACTATTATTACACAACCAGTTTACCCTCTTTCATATTTGGGCACATTATAAAACGTATAATATGGCGCAATCTCCCAGAAATATTGTTGTTAATGTTGTGTTATTATTGCTGCTACTGTAGTTGTTGTTGTTCGGTAGAGATTTTTTGGTGGGTGTGTGGCTAGAGGGGGGTTGTTTGTAGATTTTTGTAAACAAGCGATTGATTGAAAAGTAGTTTACGATACCAACAAATTCCTAATAATATGCTATCCTAATATGTTATGAGGACCCCATATGTGAAAAAGAATAAACTTACGCTTTAAATAACATTTATGGATCACTGGTGTGGCGTGGAGAACTCATACAATGCACATTTAAAATGTATAATTCCCTTACAAAGAGATATATTTTAGTATTCATAGTAAATGTATTGGGAGATGTAGTTAAGTCAAAGTGCTTTGAACTGTCTCATACAATAGCAGGATCATTTCACTCAGAGATATGTGGCATACTTCAGGGAGAGAGAGAGAGAAAGAGATAGAGAGAGAGGGAGAGAGAGAGAGAGAGAGAGAGAGTGTGGGGTATCTTAAGTCAAGTACTGTGGCTTTTTGCCCATTATTCAAGCTTCATTATACTCAATCAATATTCATTTAGTGGTCTCTGGGTTATTGACTCACTCAGGAGAGTAAAAGTGTAGTCCTCAAGACCTCAGCTCATTACGGTTCATTTATCTGGTCACAGAGATGAGGCCATTCCCCCCCCACAGACTCCAAACACTGGTACCCCATGGTTATGATTGTATATAATGCGTTTTTTGTTTTGTTTTTTTTAAACTCGTCAGGGAAAATCAATGCTTCCTGCACTCTGTCACAAATAAATGAATCAGAGCTTACACGCTGAGTGGACAGAGGGAGATGTGTGATGGGTGAGAAGGGGAAAGATTGACAGGGAATAGAATTTATTTGTACAGTCTTTGTATATGAAAGAAATCATCAGATGCTATGATGGGACGCTGCTTATTGTTTGTGTGCTGTAAGGAACACTATTAGAATTCAGCAACAAAAGCAACTACAACAAGCACAAAAGCATGTGCACACAGTACACCCCCCCCCCCCCCCCACACACACACACACATACACACACATACACACATACACACATACACACACACACACACACACACAAACAGACACAGAGCTGAAAACATGTAGAAATGAGGATAATATTTTGTCATCTCTCACTATGTCTCTGATTGGTGTGTGTGGACATATAGCCACGAAGTAACAAGTTTAAATGACGAGTCTGAATGAAGTGTAGAAACACCGTCGTGAGTATATTTTTGGAATGAATACCACTGCAGATAGAGATGAATAAGACTGCAAAGTGAGAATGTGATTGTAAATATTGAACCTTCACACGCATCTGTGTGTGATGTAGCCTACATGAGGAGATTTGTAAGTGTAACCTGAACTTGTGAAAACACTTACCCTGTAGTTCGGAGTACAGTGGTTCTCTTTCAGATTAGCAGAATCGTTATCTGGACCAATTGAATATATGAGCAGTTAACACAAAGATCTCAAACACTGTTGACAGTATCGTCTTGATGTTATCCTGCTTGCCTCAAACACAATGGTCATAAAGCACAAGGATAAATGAATAGACAGTTTTACAAGAAGCCCGATAGCCTAACGATCAGAAGAAAAAAATCTACGTTGTGTTTAAGTTACGGCTGCATATCTACGAAGTCGTAATACTACTGTGAAACTCAAGTACTAACCTACTCAACTGCTGTCAGTTCAGTAATGCCGCCTAATAATAGACGATCCAAATTAGATTAGTCACAGTGCACATTTAAATAGCTCTGGCGTTACAAATGGGATCTCCTTTTCTTCCGTTGATGGACGATAACCCGAGTGTTGACTTTGAAATGTCAGGATAATTGCAATATTTCAGCTAACTGTCGCACCTGTCTGTTGGCTACTACGACTGTAACGCAAATATAAGGCCCGTGCTATACCGATATGATAATATTTATTTATTTAGGCCTATTTATTTATCTTCGTGCGCGTTTATTTGAAATGCTTTAGGAAATAACGATAATTTACAAATGTAAGCGTATAGACTATTTCAATACCTTTACATTCAGCCTACTGTAGCCTACGTGTTTCCAGCGCGTGGACAATCCATTGACAAATAATCGGTTTTAATCTCCAGCGAATTCCCCTTACCTTTTCCGTCAACGTAGCCTACTTTCTACAGTGATTTGTTTGTTGGTCGGCAGTTATCTCTCGAATTATGCAGTTTTTCGCCTCGAACTTCACTCTCTTCTTTTCGCTCCGTCGAGGTCAAGGAAGTCATATCATCGGCTGGGAATTCCTCAGCGCTTATTCTCACCGTTTTTCGTCTTCACGGATCTTTACGTACTGAGGATTAACTCGTTTACGTCCACTGTCACTGCTATCAATGGATCTCTTTAACCACAGATCAGATAAATCGTTACAGGCGGTTAATACCGGCAAGCGCTTAATGAAATTCCGATGTCCAGCTGTCAGCACCCACTAACATGGATTTAAATTCCGGTCTCTGATTACGAAAATTTTGATACCCTCTTTTCTGTACTTATCCTCTCTACGCATTTGAGAGTGTGGATGTGGGACACGTAGAGACAATGTGAATGAGAACTGTTTAAACTGTTTTTGTTTGTTTGCTTGCTGGCTTTCTTGCCTTTTCCGGAAAATATACACATATTACTGAGAATTTAGCACAACAGCCCCTCATTCGCTGCGCAATAAAATCTGGTTTTGTCTGTGTATAATGGTTCTCAGTCTTATTTATAATTCTTATTTGGGTGACTTGATTTTTGTTTAAACGTGTTAAATCGTGGGAAAAGTGAGACTTTGTGTGTGTGAAAGGGAGCGAAAGGAAGAGCGAGAGAGAGACGGAGTGAGAGAGAGAGAGAGAGAGAGAGAGAGAGAGAGAGAGGTGAATGGAGGGCCTGACAATCATTACGGTGGGCTGGGGAAGCTCGAGGTTTTCCTACCTCCTCAACAATTACTCCCCTTGAGGAAGCGCGCGGAGCACACTGCCAGCGTCAGAACAGAGTTTTCTTTTGGACGGAGGCAAAAAATCGATCAGTTGGACCGCAAGCACAGAGAAACAGAGTAAATGCTGAAAGAAAGCCAATGAGGCAGCTG
Organism: Chanos chanos; assembly: GCF_902362185.1. NCBI lineage: Eukaryota > Metazoa > Chordata > Actinopteri > Gonorynchiformes > Chanidae > Chanos > Chanos chanos. Next base: position 5,284,516 of record NC_044507.1, read on the forward strand.
CTACAATTCAACTACATTAGGTGTCAGCAATAAGAGATTAGAATGATGCTGAAATTTTCGCCGCTACCGTCAGTCGCGTGCAGGATATTGGATTCAATGCCAAAGTAACAGTGTGCTGTTAGACAAGTAAGGCTACTTGCGGAAACGACGCACCAGTAAGTGGCTTTTGAAGGCTTCACCATGTCGTATCCACAGGGATACTTGTACCAGCCGTCTGCTTCTCTGGCACTGTATTCGTGTCCAACATATAGCTCCAGTGTGATTTCGGGGTCCCGGACGGAAGAAATTGGAAGATCCTCCGCTGGGTCCGCTTTTGCTCCGTATGCAGGGTCTACGTCGTTCACAAGTCAAGCGGCAGGTTATAACTCTCTCCCGTACAGCTCTGAGTCGGGTTCCGCCGCTCCGTTCTCTTCCTACGTGGTGAGTTGAGAGACTTCATCAACAGCGAAATACTCTGTGTACTAACTGAAAACATCTCCGAGAAAACTGCACTTTCAAACAGGCCATGGAATCCTGATTCAAGCCTTAAAATGTTGTAGTTGTTGTTTTGCTTCTTGTTCGAACTGTATCGAGTGTTAAATAATTTTTTTGCAAAATGTATGTTACAGCATGAATTGCATAAACAGCACAAATTGCTGTGTTACGGAAAATAAGCGCGTTAAATTCTACCCAAATATTATTCAATCAAGAAAAGAGTCATTTAAGTGCAAGTATTACAAATCAAATGCATTGTTCATGTAAGAAAATCTGTTGCATATAAATTCAGTTTCAAAAATCATACAGTCGCAGTTGCTATGAAAAAAAAAATGTTTTATGAATATCTTGCTGCAAAACGGAAAAAGAAAAAAAGCACTTTCGCACCACATTGGTCCATTAAAAATGATAATAGTTTGTTCGTGATCAATTTTAAATGATCTTCGCAGACTCATACATATACTCAAACATTTACTGAAGAGGGAGAAAAGTAACCATTTTACGTTCAATAATGGAAACCGGTAATCCTTTAGAAAAATGCCCTTTGAATTGTAATCTTTATTAACGTTTATCCTAGGGCTCCCCATTCGACCATACGGCAGGCTTGACTGGCTCTATAGGGTATCACCCATATGCCGGGCCCCTGGGCGCGTACCCATTTGGAGACCCCGCTTACCGGAAAAATGCCACCCGAGACGCAACTGCCACTCTCAAAGCCTGGCTGAGCGAGCACCGGAAAAACCCGTACCCCACCAAGGGGGAGAAAATCATGCTGGCCATCATCACCAAAATGACTCTCACCCAGGTGTCCACCTGGTTCGCCAATGCCCGGAGGAGACTGAAAAAGGAGAATAAAATGACCTGGACCCCACGAAACAGAAGTGAAGACGACGACGAGGAAGATAATATTGATCTAGAGAAAAATGATGATGATGACGAGCCATTGAAACCCACAGACTTAACAGAGTCTACCAAAGAATTAGGTAAACAATGCACTGCTCCTTTTACTATTTTCCCTTACATTTTCCTATGTGGTAGGCTACTTATTATTAAGACATTATTATTATTATTATTATTATTATTATTATTATTATTATTATTATTATTATTATTATTATATGTGTGCGTTCTAATTCGGTTGATTCTTAGAGGACTTTTACTAATTTATGCACTACTTTTGCAGCTGGTCACGACCTCAGTCCAGGGGGAATACCGTGTGAGAGGTACACACCGAACAACAACAAAGATGATGAGGGTGATGAAACGGTTCACGTTACGAACGGCTCTGTCGCGAGAGACACAGAGAATCGGACAGCGCCCGAGTCGTCGGAGCCTACGACCTCTTCCCCCCAAAACATGCCCCCAGGAACTGATAGGCTTATGCAGGAGAAGCCTTTGGAGACAGGAGAAACACCGAAGCTCTTAAATGAAAACAGCAATGCTACATCTGTCATTCATTCAACCAACTCCACCCACAAACCCAAACTCTGGTCTCTTGCTGAGATGGCAACTTCGGATAAGGGGAGTGGCGAACAATCCCAAACATCTGGACCATGTCAGAGTGCCACGGTTGCAACGGCTGCTGGGCGCTCACCTCCCAGGTCACCAGCACAATGTCCTTTCCCAAACGGCGCAATTTTATCCAGACACATATACTACACGTCTCCGTTTTATGCGGGTTACTCGAACTATGGCACTTTCGGACATCTTCACGGTAACCATGGATCTAACCCGAGTTCAATAACAAATCTGAACGGATTAAATCAAACGGTGCTGCACAGGGCAGAAGCTCTGGTAAGAGACAGTAAACTTAGAGGCCACACACACGCTGATATGTGTAAGGACCTCGTCTTTGAACACAAGAGGAGTATCTCAAATGTTTAAAACGATCGACATTTAAATCAAATTTCGGACCGTTATTTATTACTCTTGATTGTGAAACAAGATATTTTTAACGGATTTTATCTGGATTACTTTAATCTAACAAATTACATGAGGTCGTTGGAGAAAGATATTTATCTGCACAATTCACCGAATTGTCAAACAATATGTACATGTACCGAAGCTTTTCTATTAAGGAAAAAATATGGAAAACCGTTTGAAGTGAGGTGTTGCCTTTCTTTTTGTCAGTCAATTGTTTGGATAAAATGAATTATGAACAAGTGACTAAAGTTATATTTAAAAGCAATAGTTTTATATGCCAAGTCATGTTTGTGTTTTCACGCAATTTGAATTTTCCATTTACAGGTTGTGTATTGCATATTGTTTCATTTTAAGCTTCCAAAGCCTGTGGATATAAAGTTGAATTTATAAAAGTCCAATTTCGCCATCTTCAGGGCTGGTTTTCAGTTCATTTGCGTCAAAGTCACAAGCCTGTCAACTTTTAGGGGTATTTTTGATGCCCAAAAATATTTTGATTCCATTCGTTGAGAAGAGAGGAAGAGACGTCTTATGACCTATTCAACAATTCCTTCAGATCATCTCTATAATTTCAGATGCAACAAAACCCGAGCAAGAATTTGTCCAATTCCGTATTTCAATCTCTATTCATAAAGATTCAGTTTGCTCAAACATAATTAACTTGCGAAAGTTTTGGCTTCTCTATTTGTCCACACGAGTGAAATGTGAAATACGAAATGTAACATAATACAGTTTATTTTTAGTCAATAACATGGGCACACATTCACGGTTTACAACAGTCAGACATCCCCTGTGAATGAGAACGTGCCAGACTTGAGCGTCATTAATGAATGTCTACGAAATGTAATTTAGAAAAATCTCAGTGAATAAGAATTATTTTAAGTAGTAACAGCAATTTGAATTTGAGAACAATTTACAATTCATTGTCCATTCCAGTTCATGATGTAATTCTCAATTTTTAATTTGGGCATATCGATCGCAGTGAGGAACGATATATCCTTTCAAACATTTGATTGACACTGCGCACTTCAGTGCCTGCATAAGAGCCCAGACTCAAAGCCTTGCTTATTATTTGATTTGACATCTGTGTCAAATTCTCTCTCTCTCTCTCTCTCTCTCTCTCTCTCACTCCTTCTCTGTGTGGTTGTGTGTGTGTGTGTGCACGTGTGTGTGTGTGTGCTTGGTCCACCAGAGTTAACAGTTTTATGCACAGCTTGTCAGCCTTTCTTTTCCACTCTGCTGCATAGAATAAGCTGTGCGTGCTTAAGAAAAAAAAGAGAGAGAGAGTGTGTGTGTGTGTGTTTTACTGCTAGTGAGCTCACAGTGCAAGAGAACCTGCACAGACTGAGTGCTCAAATCAACGCTTAAGTTTTCCATTGCCTGACTTCACTTTAAACATTCTCTTTCAACAGGGAAAATCAATACTGTGGACTGGCAAAAACAGAGGTTGTTGTGTATGGAGGAAACGTGGACTGTCAGAATATAATAGTCGTGTCAACATTCATAGAAATCCACAGTGACATGAATTTGAATAATAACATCATATAACCGTAAAAACTAATTGCTAACGTGAACTTATTGCTTTCGCTGCATCAAGAAAATCTTTCATTCGAGTTCAGTTTAACAAAGTGCAACTTTGTGGAAAGTTAAACTTAATATGAGTCAAGTTAGTCATATTATATGGCCATATTACATACAATACTATCTGCAGGATGTTTTCAAGTAAAGTTAATGATTAGACTGTAGAGTAAAAAAAATACAGTGTGTCTTCTGCACAAGAATAAATTACGGCAATGTGCTGAGGCCTCACATCACCAGAGATAATTGCCACGGTTTTTTTCTTTATTCACTTTACACTTACTCACTTTCACATAATCTCTAACAACAGATCTGAGATCAGCTGTCACAAGTGGTCAGTTCACCTAAACCATTGTAAGTGAGCCATAGAAACGAACACTAGGAGATATGGCAGTATAATATTGAATTGTGTTAAATATTACCTGTAGACTTTAGAATACAATCATTTACTTCTGTCTCACCCTCTGTTTATGACTTGAGACAGTAGGAAGGCAAATGTGTAATGAAGAAACAAACTCTATTAATTTTATTTTTTTTGTAGAAGTACCGTAACCAGAATTCATGACCACGAGGAGACCATTTATCATGGGCATATTCTCCATTTTTCTTCTCTTTTTTTTCTTTTTTTTTGGAATGTGCTTCAAAGCGTGCAGTATTCACAGAGAGAGAGAGAGAGAGCCTTTGATAATTTCCAAAGCTTTCCCCTGTGTGTATTTCCACGGGTTGGGGAGCTGTTGACATATCCTCATTATTCTTGTATAGCACAGAGATTATGCTATAGCAAACAGTTTAGTGGAAGGAATATCATTCCCCCCCCCCTCCCCCCCTTTCTCACTAAAGTGTTGCCTTATGAAATGTAAGTTGTTGTATTCTATCACAGCCCAAACGGTAAGAAGCTAAAATGTTAGAAGACCATTTTTAAAGGATTAGGCTGTGTTGTATTTGGTCTTGAATTGCAAGGCCTGGCATCACAAACATGGGAGAATCGTCTCTGGGCCAGGGACTTACAGAGGTAATGCAGCATTTGCTTCCACAAAGCAGGAGGAAAAGAGGCTGCAATGTCTTGAAAAGCAATGTAATCCCCTTGGTAAATTTCTAACTAAGAGTGTGTATTCCACACATAACACTCTCCTATTTACTCTTCAGACGGTCTCATACTGCACTCAGTGATTTGAAACTTCAGTGTGTAGAGTCAAAAGACACCACAAGAGATCATCTTTACAACATCCTATAAAACATTTTTTCTGATTTAGAATTTTTTTTGTTTGTTTGTTTAAATAGTAAATCAGAGTGTAAATGTAAGAATGTTAAAAACCTCTCTTACATTTGACAAAAACAAAGGTTTTTTTTTCCCCTTCTGTTAAAATGGAAGTCTTGTTTTCTGATAATACTGATCATGATACCATATATTTTGTTTCGTTTCTTTCTTTTCTTTCATCAAACTAATCAGCGTGTAACAGATCTCAGAGGCCAGATCCACTCGGTATAAAGCAAGCTGAGTGAGTAATTACTG